>NW_024544510.1:0-24160 GCF_018167655.1 Microtus oregoni
AATGATAATGAAGATAAGAAAATGTCACTGTGTCCTTAAAGAGATCTCATGTTTGAAGAAAAAATTTAGTTTCAAGCATATTAAAAAAAACCTGAATAGCAAATTTTTAAAGGTACATAATGTAAGGCATTCCATGCTAGGAAAGATATTTTTAATGGTAACAGCATAAACTATTTTCTTAAAAATAAATTTTAATTGTTTGAGATGAATAGGACTATGTCAGTTCCACTTTCCATTTCCTAACCTAAACCCCTCCCCCCCCTTCTCTCTTTCAAATTCATGACCTAAACATGACCTGGACAAGGAGAATACCAGTAGAAATGCTAACTTGAAGGGGGAGAAACTCTTTGAGGTTTCAACCATAAACAAAGAACTATATGCAAGTAAGGTGTGCTAAGAGTAGGAATAGCAATGTTCCCTAGGGAAGGGCACAACAATTGATTATCTGATACCAAATGGTCAGCCCGGAAAACATATACATGCAACTAAGAATGATAAGGACTAATAGCATTGTGTTTTTGTATTTAGAAGTGTATGTGCTTCATTGTTCTTGGGTGTGTATGTTTACGCTCATATACATATATATGTAAGAACAACTGAAGAAACGGGTTTAAAAAATAATTTATTTATCTATTCCTTATAATTTCTTATATGTTTACATAGTAGTTTGATATAGAAAATGATAAAGTCTATAGGTCTTGATCAGGCTTGTTCTGTTTGCTAGATAAAGAAATAAAAGGCAAAAAATTTTTCAATGCAGCAGGTAGCAGTAAAATATTATAACACAGCAAAAAGAATCAGCATCTTACATGCTTCCTCTGTATGGTAAAGTGAGGTGGGGAACACACTAGCTCATTCTGTCCTCCTTTAAAGATGAAGGATAGGATGACATGGGTTCTGATACACAGACATGAGCTACCTAAACCTTCCTATACAGGACAGACTGAGGTGCAGGAACACATGTTTTTTCTTGACCTTAAACATAGGACAGATTAAGGTTAGCACAACAAGGGTTCTATGAGACAGATGCTATCTTTTTCCCAAGTCTCCTTCATAGGACACATCCAACCTCCTCTATTGGACAGATTAAGGTTGGAAAGATGTGGATTCTGAGAGTCAGACTGTACCTCCTTCCAAACCACCTACATAGGACAAAAATGAACTAGAGAGACCAATAATTCATTTCTAACCTTCTTTTTAGCACAGGCAAAGGCTTGGGCAACATAAATAGTGAGAAAAATCTACCTTCGTAGCATACTTTGTAGGGCTTACTGGGGTGGAGCACACAGTAGTTCAGTTGTAACTACTTCCGTATACCCAATTACATTAGAATAACATCAATTTCAAAAGACAAAAGCAAACCCCCTGCAATTCTCCTTTGAAGGACAGTCTGAGATTGAGAGTTCATGAGGTAACTCCTATCCACCTAGAACACTTTGAAACTACACTGTAGAGTAGATCATGGTTATAAGAGCTTGGAATCAGAAACAGAAGCTAGTGCCTTCTAGTATAGTGGTTCTCTGTATGTGGGTTTCCACCCCTTTTGAGGGTCAAGTGACCCTTTCACAAGGGTCAATTAAGACAATTGGAAACTAAGATATTTATATTATAATTCATAACCATAGCAAAAAAAATACAATTAATAAGTAACAATGAAAGAAATTCTATGTTTGAGGATCATGACTATATATACTATATATATATATATATATATATATATATATATATATATAGTTGCAGGATGAGAAAGGTTGAAAACTACTGTTCTAGCTCTTTTTCATAGGATAAAAGTGGAGGTGTAGAACATGCTAGGATGCTCTTGTAGTTATCTGCAGTACAGATGAAGGTGGATTTTGAGAAACAAACACGGGGTTCCTTCAAGACTTTTTGGGAGGGAGGACTGAAGTAGGCTTCTCACTCCACTCCTAGTTATACTATGTGTAATTATGCATACATAGGACAAATAAAGGTTAGCGTGATGTCGATTTTAGAAGACAGAGACCAGCTCCCTCCAAGCCTCACCTGTAGTCTGGGCAGGTGGAGATCATTCTAGTTAATTACCAACTTCCCTCAGAGGACAGTTTAAGATTAGAACTATATGGATACTGAGATAAACTCAATAGCTCCCTCTAATCATGCTCTATAGGAATACTGTGGTGGAGAACACGCAAGTTCACTCTAATCCCACTCCGTAAGACATAAAACATAAGATGAAATGGATTCTGAGTAACAGACAGGAACTCCCCCCCCAAGCCTTCTTCTTGGGACATATTGAGTTATAGAACACAGTAGTTCACTCATAACCTGTTTAATAGGAAAGGCTAAGAACATGCATTCTGGGAGATAGATGCAAGTTCCTTAAAGCCTCTTTGGTAGGACAGAAGAAGTTGGAGTGCACATTAGTTCATTCCTTTCCTTATCTGTAGGGTATATCAAGCTCTGGAAAACCTGGACTTTGAAGGGAGAGAAACTCTCTCCCTCCAAAATTCTTCAGAAAGACAGACTGAAGTGGAAAGCATACTAGTTAACTCCTATTAAAACTCCACAGGACTGATAAAGTTTAAGGTGTCCTGGACACAGTGTTTTACAGGAGAGATCAATTGTGATTCTGAGAGAAAAAACACCAGCTCCCATCAAACCTCTTCTAGGAAGACTGAAGTTGAAAGCACACTAGGTCACCCCCCTATCCTCCTACTTTGGATAGAGAAAGGGGCTGAAAACAGGTATTCTGAGAGACAGAAACAAAGCTTCCTCTAAGTCTTCTTTGTAAGATACATTAAGATGGAGAGCACATTGGAATATAACTTGTACTTATGACAGATCAAGGTTAGAAATCAATGCATTCTGAGACAGAAAGTAGCTCTCTCCAGGCACTCTTTATAGAACAGACTGAGATGAATAACACACTAGTTCACTCCTACCATATTCTTATTACAGAACAAGGACCAGGCAAAGTGGACACTGAGAGAAAAACAATAGCTACCTCCAAGCTTCCTCCACATGACATGATGAGGTGGAGAGAACAGTAATTCATTACTTACATCTTCCATGGAGCATATCAAGTTAGGAAAACACAGATTCTGACAAACGCACACTAGATTCATATAAACTTCCTTGTAGGGCAGATTGAACTGAAGATCACACTAGTTCATTCTTAAACTCCTCAATAGGACAGGTGAAGGTTAGAATGATATGGATCCAGAAAGACACTAATTTTACTTAGACTCCTCTGTTAGATGCTGAGATGGGAATTACAAAATAACATTGCTAACATACTCCATTGGGATAAACAATTTAGGACAAAAAAACATAAACTTGCTCCCTCCAATCCTCTTTTGTGGGATACAATGAGTTTAAATGCACACTATTTGTGCTTTTTAGTATAGATCAAGTTAGGATTGTGAGAGACAGACACTAGCTTTTTCTCTGAGACCCCTGGTAGGATATATTGAGAAGGAGAGCACAATGGTTCTCTTCTAATGTTATTTAGGGGAAATATCAAGGAGGTTTGGACAACATGAATTCTGAGAAATAGACACTAGCTTCCTCCAAACTTTATCCTTAGAGCATACTGAGGTAGAGAACCTACTAGTTCTTTCATAACTCACTCTTCAGAACATATCAAGTTAAGGACTAAATGAATATAGAGCAACAACTACTAACTCCATCCAAGATTCACACAATGAGGTCGAATGCATGGTAGTCTAGTCCTAACCTCATCAGTATAACAAATCAAGCTTAGGAAACTCTGGATGCTGATAAAGAGAAATGTTCTCCAAGAAAGAATTAGTACAAATTGAAGTAGACTACCTTATTTGTTTTTTTTTTACCTCTTACATAGGACAGATTAAGGTTAGGATGACATGGAGTCTGAGTGACAGATACTAGTTTCCTCCAATCCCCATTCCATGGGACAGACTGTTGTGGAGATTATGCTAGTTCACTCCTAATCTTCCTACTCTCCTCTGTAGAACAGATGGAGGTTAGGACAGCAAATATTTTGTTAGAGAGACACTAGCTCTATTCAAGCATCCTTAGTAGGGCAGACTGAGTTGGAGTGTAAACTAGTTCATGTCTGTCCTCCTCAATAGGAAAGAGTAATTTAGGACAATATGAATACTGAAAGACAGACTCTAGCCCCTCCTAGCATCCTCTCTTGGAAAGACTGATGTGGATATTACAATAGTTCATTCCTAACTTACTGTGAGTCAGGATTAAAGTTAGGACTACATGGCTTATGAGAGGAAAGCACTAATTCTAAGAGTATCCATAGGACAATCTAAATTGAAAAGCATATTACTTCACTTCTTTCCTACTCTGTTAAACAGAATGAGTTAGAATAAAATTTATTCTGAAGGACAGACTAGCTCTGCCAAAGCCTCTTCTATAAGATAAGCTAAGGTTTACAAGAAGCTAGTATATTTTTAAACTCATCAGTAGGACATACCAAATTAGGAAGATTTGGAGAGCGATGGACACCAGCTCTGTAAAAGCCTCTTCTGTAGGAAAAACTGAGATGGAGAGCAGACTAGTTCACTTCTAACTGCTTCTGTAGGGCAGATCAAGATCACTACAATTGAAATCCGATAGATAGACACTATTTCCCTCTAGCTTTTTGCATCGTGATAGAGAGAAGTCTTGATCAGTCCTATCCTTCCTTACCTGTAACACAGATCAAATTTAAGAAAAGAGATTCTGAAAGACAGGCACTAGCTCCCACCAAGCCTTCTTTTGTTATGAAAGACTGGCAGAGAGCACACCTGCTCCCTCATAACTTTCCCCATCAAACTCCTCACACCACTGATTCTTTTTTATTGTTTTCACAGTGCTATACATTTCTCCCTGTCCCTCTTCCTCCCCTCTCTTCTTCTACCGTCTCCTGTGACACCCACACCCCCAATTTACTCAGGAGATCTTGTATTTTTCTCCTTCATATGCAGATGTAAATATGTCTCCCTTAGGGTCTTCTTGTCTAGCTTCTTTGGGGTTGAGGACTGTAGGCTGTTATTTCTTTGCTTTATATCTAAAAGATACCTATGAGTGAGTACATGCTATATTTGTGTTTTTGGGTCTGGGTTATCTTACTCAATATGTTTGTTAAAGACTTATTCATTTATTTATGTATTATGTATACAGTGTTCTGTCTGCATGTGTGCCTACAGACCTGAAGAGGGCACCAGGTCTCATTATAGATGGTTGTGAGCCACCATGTGGTTGCTGGGTATTGAACTCAGGACCTCTGGAAGAATAGTCAGTGTTCTTAACCTCTGAGCCATCATTTTAGCCCTCAATATGTTTTTTTAGATCCATCCATTTGCCTGCAAACATCAAGATGTCATTTTTTTCTACTCTGTAGTACTGCAATATGTTAATGTACACATTATCCATTCTTATTTTGAGGGTCATCTAGGTTTTTTCCAGGTTTTGGGTATTATGAATAATGCTGCTATGAACAAAGTTGAGCACATGTCCTTGTGGTATGGTTGAGCAACTGCTGCAGCCAGCGCAGCCTGGATAGCCAAGACTGGTGGGGGGGTGCCGGGATAGAGAAACAGAGGCTTCTTTTCAGGTGGAAGAACAGCAACCTTTATTTTGCCCGGCGACCTTTTATACCTCTACTCCTGTGGAGACCCACTGGCCAGAAAGAACACAATCATCCTTGTCAATTACAGACCACAAGGAAGTTCTGCTTTCAGTCAGGGGGAGTGAGGACAGCTGGATCACAACAACTAGCAACCTTTTGGTATATACCCAAAAATGGTATTGCTGGATCTTGAGGTAGATTTTTCATAATTTTCTGAGAAATCAACATACTGATTTCCAACACAGTTGTACGAGTTATCACTTCCACCAGCAATGGAGGAGTGTTCCCCTTACCTGACTCCTCTGCAGCATAAGAAGTCATCAATGTTTTTGATCTTAGCCATTCTGACAGGTGTAAGTTGGAATCTCAGAGTTGTTTGTGATTTGTATTTTTCTGATGGCTAAGGATGGTGAGCATTTCCTTAAGTGTCTTTCGGTCTTTTGAAATTCATCTGTTAAGAGTTCTCTGTTTAGGTCTCTACTATGTTTTTGTATTGAATTATTTCTTCTTTTGATGTCAAGTTTCTTGAGTTCTTTGTATATTTTGGAGATCAGTTCTCTGTCTGATGTGGGGTGTGTGAAGATCCTTTTCCATGCTGTAATCTGCAATTTTATCTTGTTAACTGTGCCCTTTATTTACAGAGGCTTCTCGGTTTGAAGAGATCCCATTTATTAATTGTTGTTCTTAGTATCTGTACTACTGGGGTTATATTTAGGAAGTGGTCTCCTGTGCCAATGTGTTTGTGTATTTCCCACTTTCTCTTCTATGAGGTTCAGTGTGGTTAGTTTTATGTTGAGGTCTTTGATCCATACACTTGAGGTTTGTGCATGGGGATAGATATGGATCTATTTTCATTCTTCAATATGTTGGCATTTGATTATGTCAGCACCATTTGTTGAATATGCTTTCTTTTTACCATTCAATTCCCACACCTATAAATACCTGTTTTTTGACAAAGAAGCTAAAAATACCACTCATTCTTAAAGACAGACATTAGCTCCCTTCAAGTTTCCTCTGTAGGACAAAATAATATGGACAGCACCTTACTTCACTCCATTTTTTTTAGTTGGACAGATAAATATTAGGAAAACACAGCTTCTGAGGGACAGGCACTTGATTCATTGAGACTCTTTCACGGACAGCCGGAGGTGGCATGTCAACTAATTAGTAATTAGTTTAATTACTTAAATTAGTTTAAGTAATAATAAGTACTTAATTTATCCATAAAACAGATCAAGTTGAGGACAACTTTGATTCTATGAGAGAGAAACCAGCTCTCTCCAAATTCTTTGCAGTAGGACAAACTGAAATAGAGAGTACATTAGTTCATCCCTAATCTTCCCCATAAAACAGATGATAAATTTCATGAGATACATTATGAGAGACCAACACACTGCTTCAATCCATTCCCTCTAAGCAAGACAGACTATGGTGGAAAGCATACTAATTCAATTGTAACCATATCTAGAGAATGGAGCAAGATTAAGAGGACATAGATTCTAATAGATGAATAGTTAATCACTCCATTCCCCTCTGTAGGACAGGGTGAGGTAGAGCACACTAGTTTATTTTTAACCTTCTCTG
Organism: Microtus oregoni; assembly: GCF_018167655.1. Taxonomy (NCBI): domain Eukaryota; kingdom Metazoa; phylum Chordata; class Mammalia; order Rodentia; family Cricetidae; genus Microtus; species Microtus oregoni. The sequence goes on from NW_024544510.1 coordinate 7,169, forward strand.
TAGAACAGATCAAGGTTACTAGCACTTAGTATCTGAGAGATAGATGCGACATAGTCTCTAGCCCTCTCAATAGAACCAACTGATATAGGGAGTACACTACTTTATTAATAACATCCTCAGTAAGGACAAATCATCTCAAAGCATCATAGATTCTGAGAGACAGCCACTACTTCCCTACCAACATCCTCTGTAGAACAGACTGAGATGGAGAGCTCTCCAGTTTACTCCTATCCTGCTCTGTTGAACATAATGTGTCTGAATGGCTTGGATTGTAAGAGACAAACACTAACTCCCTTCAGTTATTTTCCAAAGAAGAGACTGAGGTGCAGGGCAACCTCGGCCAATGCTATCCTTATTTGTAGGATACATCAAAGTTAAGAAAACACAAATTTGAAATATACCCACTAACTCTGACCAAGCCATCTCCACAGGCCAGAGTGATGTGGAGAGCATTCTAGTTACCAATCATCCTGCATTACAGATCAAGGTTAATACAGAATGGATTTTTAGACATAGCCTCTAGAATTCAGGTTTTCAGTGGGCAACTGCTTGAAGCTCAGAAAAGGTCAATTCAGTAATTACACATGATGGACATAATTTCTAATAAATGTGTAATTACTGAATCAGCCTTTTCATTTCTCTGTGAGTTCTGCATGTTCAGTTTTTGCAGCACACCATAAAGCAGTCCAGGTAAGAGCAGTTTCTTGCCCAAATGGCTAACCAACTCCATAAGGAGTCTCTTCAGTGCCCATCATCCTCTTGAAGTAGTTTGGTGCTGCAAGAAAAGTCCTAAGTTCTTAAAATAATTTAAATGCCACATTCTGAAGGTCTCTGAAAGATTTGAAGAATACCTATCCATCTGAACTACATTTCTGTATATTTAGAAAATCTAATTAGCATTACTTTGAGTTTGACTATTATAGATGATTATCTATTAACCTATATTTCTTAATTATACATTATATTTTTAAATGAACTACACAAAACCATACCTTAATCAAGATCAGAAATACATATACATATAACAAAATTGACTTTAAATCTTTATAAATAAAACAAGATCCATACCAATGTAAAGTATCCATCTCAATAGCATATCCCCCTTTAAATGTAAAGAAACATTTACAAGCTGTATTTGGGAATATGAGTGCAATTCTGTCCAATCTTCTTCCTGCTGTTTATTGGATGAAGTATTTTCTTTGCGGAGGTGTTTGCAGCAACCATTCAGGGGTTCTTGATCCATCAAACCATGTTGGTCTGGAAACAATCCACAGGCTATCATCTTCTGTGTAAACAAAAGAAGAACCTCTTTTCCAAAGCAAAATATCCTTAGACTCAAATTTTGAATTCAAGATACCTTTGAAATATCTATGTTGGCTTAGCTTAGCAGTCCCCAGAATCAAAAGTCTCTCTGCAGTCAAAAAATTTAAAGATGACAAAATAATATAAACAATCCAAACTCTGTGAATTTTCCATCTTCACATGGTTTATTTTTTTTCTGTACTCTGTCTCTTTAAAAACTTTATGATTTTTAAACCCTTTACTTGTTTTTAATAACTATTATTTTTCTTCTCTCTTCCAAGCCTACATATATTTATCCAACACTGTAGCACATTTATAGGTCTTTTTTGTCTGGATTTGTCTTTATTGCATATCTGTAATTATTTATTGTCCAGAAGTACTTTTTACATTGTTGCATGATAACTCTCTTCAAGCTCCCTCTGTAGGACAGACTGAGGTGGAGAACACACAAGGTTACTCCTATGCTTTTCCTTATGACAGATCAAAGGTCAGACCACTTGGATATGAGATCCTGATACTAGCTTTATCCTGTGTTTCTCCATGGTATATATGAAAGGGTATATTACACTAAGTCACTGTTGTATTTATTGAGAGAACAACTCAAGGTTGAGACAATATGGATTCTGAAAGACAGACACCAGGCTCCTACAATCCTCCTCAATAGATTGCACTAGATATGGGACACATATGGTTTTATTCCTGTATCTTCCATAGGACAGATAAAGGAAAACATATCTTCTGAGTGACAGACATTAGATCCCTACAGGTCTTCTGTGTAAAACATACTACTTCACTTCCAAACTCTTCTGTTGTACAGAGGGCATTTAAACAACATAAATTGTGAGAGAAAGACATTACTCCCTCCAGCTCTTTTCTGCAGGATAGACTGAAGTGCTGAGCACCATATATCAATTCTATCCTTATCTGTAGGAAACATCAACATTAATACAACATGGATTCTGAAAGCTAGGCATTGCTCCCCACAAGCTATCTACAGTGACAGTTTATTTAAGAGAATATTAGTTTATCTATGACCTTTTCCATAGGAAAGATTAAGATTAACACAATATGATTCTTGAAGAAAGACACTATTACCCTCAAAGACTATGTAGAAGGGACTGAGTTAGAGAGCACACTAGTTCACTAAAGACCTACTAAGTTATACAGAACAAGGTTAGGACAACATGAATTCTAAAGGACAGACACTAGATCTCCCAAGACTATTAAGACTCATTGTAATATAGTTCTTACTAATTCATTCCTAACCTTATCCATGAGGCAGATTAAGGTTAGGACAATCTAGGATTCTGTGGTACATAAACTAATCCCCTCTAAGATTCATCACTCTGTGTGACTGGCAGAAATGGAGAACTCATAAATTAACCCCTAATCTCCTCCATTGGACAGATCAAGGGTTATATGACATGGCTTTTGAGAGAATGACAGTAGTTCTCTCTGTGCTTCTTCTGTAGGACAGATTTTGTTTGAAGGCAACTAATTCTATTTTAACCTCCTTTGTAGGACAGATCAAGCTTAGTTCATCATTAATTCTAAGATACAAACACTAGCTCCCTTCAGCTTTTTAGTATAGGATAAACAGAGCCATAGAGCATATTAAGATACTTCTTTCCTTTTCTGTAGGACAGATCAAAAATAGGATGACATGGTTTCCAAGAGACAGAGAGTAGCTCTCTCAGACTCATCTTCCAAATATGTACTGTGCAATAGATCACACTAAGTAAATCTTTTCCATATCCATAGGAAAGATCAAGGTTAAGAGAACATGGATTCTGAATGGTAGACACTAGCTGCATCCATGTCTCCTCAGTGAAATGGAATGAGGTTTAGTGCCCTTTACTTCCCTCTTCAACTTTCCCATAGAGCAGATGTGGTAAGAATGACATTGATTATAATAGACAGGTACAATCTTCATCACAGCCTTCTCTATTGACACACTGAGGTGGAGTGTAAACTAGTTTATTTCCAACCTCCTCTGATGAAAAGAACAACTTAGTATGACAAGTATTTTGAGAGACAGAAACTAGTTTCTTTTAATACTCCTTTGTAGGACAGATTAAAGTGTAAAGTATTGAACTTCTAACCTGCTCTGTAGGGCAGATAAAGTAAGGGCAACAGGGATAATGAAAGAAAGTTCTTTTCTATGAAGTTCTTGAAGACTAGTACATGCTAGACATAACTATCCTTTTTTGTAGAAAAGATCATAAGACAACATGAGTGTTGAGAGATAGACACTAGCTTTCACCAAGGTCTCTTCATAGTAAAATAATGAGGTGATGAACACACTAAATCATTCCTAATCTCCTTTTGAGGTCAGATAAAGTTTAGCATACCATGTCCTCTTACAGATAAACATTTGCTTTCTCCATGACAGTTCTACAGGAAGACATGAAGTGAAGAGTATTCCTGTGCAATCTTATCCATTTCAATTTGACATATCAAGGTTAGGATGGTATAGATTCTGAGAGATGGACACTATCTCCCTCTAAGACTCTTTCCTAGGACAGACTGAGGTAAAGTGCACACTCTCCCTCTAAGACTCTTTCCTAGGACAGACTGAGGTAAAGTGCACACTAGTTATCTCCTAGCTTTATAAGTGGGACAGGTCATGTTTAGGACAACCTGGATTCTGAAAGAGAAAAAATAATTGACTCCAAGTTTCCTCAGTATGACAGGCTGAAGTGTGAGTACTATAGTTTACTTCTAATCTCCTCCATTGATCAGATCATGGTTTGTTTAATATGGATTCTGAGATACTTACACAAGCTCACTTCATGCTTTTTCTGTAGGAAAGAGTGGTGGAAAGCAGAGGAATTTGCTCTTAACCTCTTCTATAGGGCTCATTAAGTTTAGGATAATATGGATTCTGAGAGAGAGATACTAGCTCACCTCAGCTCTTTTCTGTAGGGTATACTGAGGTATAGAGCACATTAAGTCATTTATAGCCTAGTTTGTAGGAATGGTCTAGCTTAAGACAACATGGCTTCTAAGATATAGCCACTAGATTCCTGCAAGCCTCGTCAGTAGAACAGACTGAGTGGGAGAACGCAGTATTTCACATGCAACCTCCTCTGGAGAATAGGTCAAGTTTAGCATGAAAATGATTCTGAGAAATAGACACTGGATCCTATCAAGCCTCCTGTGTAGGGCATGGTGAAATAGAGACTACACTACTTCACCCCTGTCTTCTTCAATAGGGCAGAATAAGGTTAGGGCAACATGTATTCTGAGAGACAGATACTAGACCACTCAAAGACTTTTAACTAGGAAAGACAGAGAAACTGAACACTTGTTTGCTCACGACCTCATATGTAGGCAAGATCAAAGATAGGACAACATGGATTCTGAATGAGAGAATGCTAGTCTCTCCTTGACTCCTTAGTAGGGCAGACTTAATTAAAAAGCATAATGATTCACTCCTAAGCTCATATATACACTAGATCAAGGACAGAATGACATGAATTCTGAAATAGACACTAGCTGCCTTCTTTTCCTCCTTCATATTAAGCAATGATATGGAGAACACTCTAGTGCAATCTAATATTTTATATAAGACAGATAACGATTAGAACAAGAGGAGCTCTGGAGGGATGCATGACCTACATCCACCATTTCTTAGTCAGACAAGTGGAAAGCATACCAGGTCACTCCTATCATCCTCTGAAGGACATATCAAGTTAGGACAACATGGATACTGCAAGACAGACACCAGCTCCCTGAAGCCAAGCATATCAGGCATACTTAGGTAGAGAGCACAGTAGTTCTCTTGTGACATCTTGCATTGGAGAGATCAATTTAGGAAAAAAAAATTGATTCAGAGAGACGGAAAGTGACTCCCTCAAAGCCACTTCAGTAGGACAGACTGATGTAGAGTGCATACTATTTCAGTATTAATCTTATCTATTTGAGAGAGCAGGGTAAGCACAAAATGGATTGTGAGAGTGAATCACTAGATCCCTCCACACCTTCATAGGACAGAGTAAAGAGGAGACTACACAAGTTCACTTCTGCCCTCCTCGGTGGGGCAGATAAGTCTTAGGCCAACATGGATTCTGAGACACAGACGTAAGCACCCTCTAAGACATATTTTGTTTGTTTGTTTGAGACAGAATTTCTTTGTAGCTTTGTTACCTTCCTGAAACTATATTGTGTAGACCATGTTGGCCTTGAACTCACAGAGATCCACCTGCTTCTTCCTCCAAAGTGCTGGGATTAAAGGTGTGCACCACCACCCCCAGGCTTCTAAGATTCTTAAATGGGATGGAGTAGGAATAAATACAACTGCACCCTAACCTTTATCTGTAGGACAGATTAAAATTTGGACAAGCAGAGTTTTGAGATACAGTCACTAATTTCATCCAAGCCTCTCCTGTAGGACAGACAAACTGGGATGATGATCACACTAGTTCACTTCTAACCTCCTCTATTGGACAGACTGTGCTAGAAAGATGTATTTTGAGAGACAGACACTAGTTTCCTCCAGCTCTTTTCCCTGGGTGATAGTCAGGAATAAAGTAGGCTAAGTCACTTCTAATTTTATTTGTAAAAAAAGATCCATGTTAAGAAAACATGGATTCTGAGAGACAGACTACCAGCTTCTACCAAGTTCCTCAATAGTACAAACTAAGGTGAAAAGCACATCAGTTCCCTTATAACATCCTCCAGAGGATAGATAAGCTTAGCACAGCACAACTTTTGAAAGACAGATACTAACTTCCCCCATGCAACCTCTGTAGGACAGCCTGAGGAGGTGAGCATGGTAAATTACTCCTATCCTCTTCAGTAACCTGGATCAAGGTTAGGAAACCATGGATTCTAAGAGAGAGACACTAGGTCCGTTCAAGACTCTTTGGAAGGACAGGGTGAGGTGGGACTGAGTATAACCTTACCTGTAGGACAGTTAAAACATAGAACAACCAAGATTCTGAGAGAAACTAACTTTTTTAAGATGACTCAGTAGAGAGACCAGTTTTACCCATGCTTTTTCAGTCACAGTCCAGCTGGCCTTGGTGAGCTCCCAATAGATCAGCTCCACTGTCTCAGTGGGTGGGTGCACCCCTCGTGGTCCCGACTTCTTTGCTCATGTTCTCCCTCCTTCTGCTCCTCATTGGGACCTTGGGAGCTCAGTCCAGTGCTCCAGTGTGGGTCTCTGTCTCTATCTCCATCCATCAACTGGACTCTCTGAACATGGCGAACAATGAGGGCTGATGAGAAGCAAAGGACAATGGCACAGGGTTTTGATCCTGCTTAATGTGCTGGATTGGTGGGAGCCTAGCCAGTTTGGATGTTTACCTTCCTAGATATGGACGGAGGGGGGAGGACCTAGGACTTACCACAGGGCAGAAAACCCTGACTGCTCTTTGGACTGGAGAGGGAGGGGGAAAGGAGTGGGGGGAGGGGGAGAAGGGTGGGAGGAGGGGGAGGGAAATGGGAGGCTGGGAGGAGGTGGAAACTTGTTTTTTTTCTTTTTCTCCTTTTCTCAATAAAAAAAGAAAATAAATAAATAAATAAATAAAACAAGAACTCAAAAAAAAAAAAAAAGATGACTCAATAGGATAGACTAACAAGGAGAGCACATTTTTTCACTCCTGATCTCCTCCATAGCAGATCAAGGTCATCAACACATTGATTTTGAAAGACAGGAATTAGGCTCATCCATGTTTCCACCCCAGGACAGACTAATGAAGAGTGCTGTCTTCACTCCTAAAGCTATCATTAAGACAAATCAATTTTAAGACAAGCACATTGAGAGCAAACACTAGCTTATTCCAAGTCTCCTCTGTAGGGCTGAATCAATTGCAGGGCACATTTGTCAATGCTTATACTCTTCTGTTGTATTGATAAAGTTGGGACAATATGGATTCTGAGAGACAAACCTTCGCTCCCTTCAAACCTGCTTCATGTCAGACTTCTGTGGAGAACTTACCAGTTTTCTCTTTGCCTTATCCATACAACATATATAGGTTGGAACAACATAGATTCTGAGACACACACCCTACTCTCTCCAGTCTATTCTGTTGGACATTCTAATGTGGAAAGTATACTAGTTCACTCCTAAGTATATACATAGTTGGATATACATTCTGACAGGCTGACACTAGATTCCTTCAGACTCTCTCTTTACACATATGGAGGTGTATATCACTCTAGTTCATGTCTGATTTTCTCTGTAGGACAGATAAAGGTAGAACTACATATTGGGCTCTCAATCTCACTCTGTCCTACAGAGGTGATTTGTGAGTAGATAGGGTCTATATATTAGAAACTATATCATAATACCTTGATCAGCTCTATGGAGAAGGATAAGTGTGAACTAGTGTGAATTGCAACTCAGACAGTCCTATGGAGGGGGCTTGGAAGGAACTGGTGTCTTTATCCCAACATACACCTTGTCCTAATCTTGATTTGTCCTAAGGATAACTTTTGGAGTGAACTAATGTGCTCTTTGTCTTTAGGTCTTAAGGGAGCTTAGCGAGACCAAGTGTCTGTCTCTCAGAACCCATGTTGTGTTAACCTTGTTCTGCCCTATCAAAGAGACCAGAAGTGAACTTAGGTTTTCTGCACTTATTTCTTTCCTACTGAGTAGAGTCTGAGGGAGTTAGTGTCTCTCGCAGCTCTCCTAACTCTTTGAACTATCCTAAAGTTATGAGTCCACTAGGGTTCCTTCCTCATATGTCTGTCTTTCTGAAGAGTCTTGCCTAGTGTCTGCATCTCAATGCCCATTTTGTGCTAAGCTTGACCTATGCTGGGAGGTTAAGAATCACCTAATATTCTCATTATCTTAGGTTGTGCTATGGAGAAACTTTGATGGGAGTTCATGTCTATTTCTGAAAATCCAAGTTATGATCACATTGATCTGTTTCTTTCAGAAAAGGGTAGGAGTGATAGATAGCATCAACTATTTGTCAGTCTAGTCTTTCAAAAATGATTGAGTAGTACAGTTTCTGCCTCCCAACTTCTAATCTTCAAACTATGTTTTTCAGTACAGAAGGCAAGTGAACTAGTGTGCTCACCAATTTAGTGTATACTATGGAAGAGGCTTAGGGTACACTGAAGTCTTATCTCTCAGAATCCATGTTGTCATAACTTTGATATGTCCTTTAATTAAATTTAGCATTGAACTAATGTATCTACAACTTAGTCTATCCTACAGCAGAATCTACAGTGAACTAGTATTTTTTCTCAGCATCCATGTTCCCCCCCACCTTGATCCTTCCTTCTGAGAAGGATAGAAATTAATGAGTGTGAACTCTCCCTCAGTCTATTGTATGGCAGTGACTTTGAGGTAGCTAGTATTTGTCTTTTAAAATCCATTTTGTCCTTATCTTTTTTCCATAAAGGTGAGGTTAAGAATGAAATCATTTGCTCTACAGTTAAGTCCATTCTACAGTGGAATTATTCTCTGAGAATCCTCATCATTCCAACATGGTCCGTCCAGGAAAGGATGTTAAAAGTGAGGCAGAATCCTCCCCATGTCACTTAGTCCAGTAGAATAGGCTTGGAGGAACCTAGTTACCATCTCTTAGAATCAGTATCACTGCAACTTGATTTACCTTATTGAAGAGTTTAAGAGAGAAATTGTGTATTTACTACCAAGTCCAGTCTATTGAGGAGACTTGGAGGGAGCTACTGTTTGTCTTTCAGAATCTACATTGTTCTAACTTTAATATCCCCTATCAAGTGAGTAACTTAGTATGATCAATAAATACTTTGATATATCCTGTGCAGTAAGACAGGGTAGAGATACTGTTTTTCTCTCTTTGAATCTATGCCATTCTTACCTTGACCTTTCCAACATTGAAAGTTAGTAGTGAAATAGTATGCTTTTCACCTCATTCTGCCCTACACATAAGGCTTGGCATTAACTAGTATCTGTCTCATAATTCACTTATTCCTGAAATTATCTATTATAAGAGGTGAGGATTGAACTACTCTGCTCTCCACTTAAATATATCTTATGGAACAGCCTTTCAGTGAGCTGCTTTTCTGTTTCCCCATTCTGGAAAGATTATAGGAGTAAACTTGGTTTGCTTTCTACTTCCATCTGTAAAATAGAGAAATTATAGGAGGTATATACTGTCTGTCTTAGATTTCATGTAATTTTTACTGTGATCTATCCTTAGCAAGAGATTAGAAGAAAGCTAATATTTTCTCCACTAAAGTCTGTCCTACTGAGTACTCTTGGAGGTAATTTCTCACAGCTAATAACCCTGTTATCCTAATTTTAATCTGTCCTACAAAAAAGGCTATGAGGGATGTAATGTTCAGTCCACCTCACAGAAACCATGCTATTCTAAGCATGCCCTGTCTTAATAAAGAGGTTAGGAGTTAACTAGTGTACAATTTGCCACATATTGTCTCACTAAAAACAGCTTGGAGAAAGCTACATTGTCTCACAGAATATATTTTTTAAGTTGCATTTGTCTCTCTCGTGGGTAAGGATAGGAGTGATGTACCATGCTCTACACCCCTATCTGTCCTATATAGGAGGACTGGGAGGAGCTAGTGCCTATCTCTAAATTCTTGTCATCTAAATTTCTGGCCTACAGGAGAAGTCAGAAACAAACTCACTTCCTCTCTGACTAAGTCTGTCCAAGCAGACAGCTAGCAGAAAGCTTGGGTTTATTTTAGAATCCATCTCTTTCAAACTTTGATTTGTTTTATGAAGTAAGTTAGGAGAAATAGATTCTAGCTCCCTCCAATACTCTTTTGTAAGACAGACTAAATTTGAGAGTTCTTCACTTTTGTTCTCCTCAGGCAGGATGACATGGACTTTGAGAGAGAGACACTAGCTTCAAACAAGCACACTCTGTAGAACAGGCTATGGTAGAGAGCACACCAGTTCATTTCTTTTTTTTTTCTTTTTATTTAAATTTATTTTTTTATTAAAGATTTCTGCCTCCTCCCCGCCACCGCCTCCCATTTCCCTCCCCCTCCCCTGATCCAGTCCCCCACCCTCATCAGCCCAAAGAGCAATCAGGATTCCCAGACCTGTGGGAAGTCCAAGGACCACCCACCTCCATCCAGGTCTAGGACTGCATAGGCTCCCCCAAAGCCAGTACGTGCAGTAGGATCAAAAACCCATTGCCATTGTCCTTGAGTTCTCAGTAGTCCTCATTGTCCACTATGTTCAGCAAGTCCGGTTTTATCCCATGCTTTTTCAGACCCAGGCCAGCTGGCCTTGGTGAGTGCCCGATAGAACATCCCCATTGTCTCAGTGTGTGGGTGGACCCCTCTTGGTCCTGAGTTCCTTGTTCGTGCTCTCTCTCCTTCTGCTCCTGATTTGGACCTTGAGATTTCAGTCCGGTGCTCCGATGTGGGTCTCTGTCTCCTTTCATCGCCTGATGAAGGTTAATATTCAGGAGGATGCCTATATGTTTTTCTTTGGGTTCACCTTCTTATTTAGCTTCTCTAACCAGTTCATTTCTAAGCTTGTCAAAAGAACACACCAAGGATCAGACAGCATGGATTCTGAAAGACAAAAATCTCCCCCAGAACCCCTCCATAGGACAGACTTAGGTATAGATTAAGCTATCTCATTCCTAACTTGCTTCATAAAACAAATGAAGGATTGAAACAGATGGATTCTAGAATAAATACAAGCTTGTTCCAAGATTTCTCTGTTGGACAGACTGATATGAGAACATGCTAGTTAATTTCTGACCTCTCCTGTGAGACAGATCAACATTTAGATGATAAGGATTGAGAGAGAGACACTAGCTCCTCCCAATCCTCCTCCATAGGACGGATTTAGATGTAGGGTAGTCTATATTACTCAAATCTTTAGCCACGAAACAATCCAGTTTAGAACACAATATATTTTGAGAAGCAAACTAACTTTTTCCAAGTCATTTTTTTATGGAACAGAATGAGGTAAAGTATACACTAATTCACTCCATTGAAGATTCCTCAGTATGGAAGAGCCAGGCAGACTGAACACTGGTTAACCCATATCCTTATAGGAGAGATGAAAGTTTTGAACACAGGTATTCTGACAGAGAAAATAACTGCAAGAGTAATTAGTAGGATAGATACTCAACGGAGAACATATTAGCTTACTCCTTATCTGGAAAGTATAGATCATAGCAAGGGTGACATGAAATCTGAAACCCACACAACCTACCCCCTTTCATTTCTCTTTGTGACAGATTGAGATAGAAAGAATACTATGCTACCACCATAATCTTTCTAATTTTCTAGAACAGGGCATTAGGGAGAGACAGTTAACAGCTCACTAAAAGGCTGTTCAGTAACACATACTTACATGGAGAGCACAGTAGTTCATTCCTAACCTCTTGTGTTAGATTTTGTCTGGAAAAAAAAAACTGAATTCTGAGTGACAGACACTGAGTCCCACCACCAATCCTTCTGTGAACAGACTGAGTTTGAGAGCATTCCAGTTCACTCCTATCCTCCTCTGCAATATGGAGCAAGTTAGGATGCCATTGATTCTCAGAGACTAACACTAGCTCTGTGCAAGACTCCTCTGAACAGACTGTTGTGGAAGGCAACATTAGGTTACTGTTTTCCTCCTTCATATTTCAGATTAAATGAACACAAAATGGATTCTGAGAGATAGACACAAGCTCCTACCAAACCTTGTATGTAGAACAGAATGAGGCAGCAGGCTTACTACTGCACTCATAACTTCCAATGTTGGACAGATAAGGATAGATAGGACAGCATGGATTCAAAAAGACAAACAGTAACTCTACCCTATCTTCTTTGACAGGATATACTAAAGTATTTATTGATCACACTAAGTTAGTCACATTCTTATCCATAGAGACGATTAAGGTTAAGATAACTTGGATTCTGAAAGACAGACATTAGCTTTCTCCAAGCCTCCTCAGTAGATGGAACTGGGCTGGGAAGCAGACAATTTCTCTCTTAAATTCTTTCTTAGAGTAAGTCAAGTTGCATAGATAAAGATTTGGAGCGATGGTAACTAGCTTTTTCTAAGCCCCTTCTATTTATTGTACTGAGGTGGAGTCCACTGTACCTGACTCCTACCCACTTCTCCTGAAATGATCAAGTTAGAATGATGAGGATTCCCAGAAATATCTGAGAGCTGCCTTCTATCCTCTCCTGTAGGACAGCATAAAGTGTAGAGCAAATTATTTCAATCCTAACCTCATCTTTAGGAAAGAAAAAGAAAGGACAAAATAAATTCTAAGAGATAAACACTAGCTTTTTCTAAGCCTCCTCCATGCAACAGACTGAGGTAGAAAGAACAATCATTAATTTCTATCTTCTTCAGTAGGATGGATCAAAGTCAGGACAACATGGATTCTGAGAAACAGATACCAGCTCCCTGTAATCTCTAATGTAGGATAGACTGTGCAGTAGAATACATAGGGTCACTCCTAAAGTTAACCCAAGGGCATATCCATGTTAGCATGGCATGAATTCTGAGAGACAGACTTGAGGGTCCACTAAGCCTCTGCCATAGTATAGGCTGAGGTGGTGAGCACATTAGTTCACTCTGAGCCTCTTCTACTAGAAGTTGTAGTTTGAAATATTTGAAAAATGAAAGACAGAAACGAGATCTCAGCATTCTCACACATGCTAAGTTGAAGAGTAGGTGATGTTATCTCTCACTCCTATCCTTTCTGTGGGTAAAAGATCAATGTGATTATAGCCTGGATTTTCAGAGATAGATGCTAGCTCCCATCAAGCATTCTCAATAGCACAACCTGAGGCAATAAGCATCCTAGATCATTCTAAATCTCCTTCCAAGCACAGGAATTTGCCACAAAATAGATCCTGAGAAGCAGACACTAGTCACTCTGAGACTCTTCAGAAGGACAGGCATATGAGGACTGAATCTAGTTTATTCATGACTTTAACTGCAGGGCAGATCAAAAAGTTAAGACAACTATGTGAGAAACTAAGTCCCTCAGAGTCACCTGAGAAGGACAGAGATAAGTGGAGAGAACCTAATATCACTTCTAATCTCCTCTATAGGATAGAACAAGGTTGACACAATATGGATTCTGAGACACAGCCTCTTGGTCTCTCTAAGCTTCTTCAGGACAGACAGATAGAGAGTACTTTATTTACCCCTAAAGTTACCCTTAAAACAAATCAAGTTTTGGACAACATATATGTTGAGAGATAGACAGACACTAGTTGCTTCCAAGCCCTCTTCCATAGCACTGCGTAAGTTGCAGAGCATAGTAATTCACACTTATCCTCCTCAACAGAACTGATGAAGTTGGTATTACATGGCTTCTGAGAGATAGACATTACCACCCCTATTCACCTCTGTAGGAAAGAATGAAATTGAGAGTACAACAGTTAAATTCTTTCATCATTTGTAGGACAGATCAAGATTAGGATAACACCAATTCTAAGACAGACACTAGATGCATCTAAACTTTCAATGCAGGACAGAGGATGTAGATAGTATACTAATTAACTTATAACCTTATCCATAGTTAGAAATTGAGGGTAGCACAAGATGAATTCTAGGGGCCAGACACTAGCACTCTATAAACATCTTCTCTATGACAGAGTGAGGGGTAAATGTACCCGGAAACAAGTTTTTAGTTCCTTTCAGAACTCCTCCATATGGCATATCAAGATAAGACAGTTTGGATCCTAAAAGATAGACACTACTTTCACCCAAGCTACCTCCATGTACAGACTAACACATTAGTTTACTCTTTCTCCTCCTTTCTTTACCATACAGAGTTAAAATTATGTGAAGTCTGAGAGACAGACTCCAGCTTCTTCTAATCTTCACTAGGAAGACAGGAGTGAACAGCACACTAGTTCAACCTTAGTCTCCAATGTTGTATATGCTGGGTTTGGCTACATACATTCTGAGATATTAGTTCCTTCCCACTGTTTTCCAAGGGATAGGCTACAGTACAGAACAGTCCTTGTTCTATACTCATCTGTAGGACTGATAATCATTAGGAGATATGTGTTTTGAAAGACTGAGTAGATCTCTCCTAGCCTGCTGATGCTGAGATCCCACAATTTCACTCCAGAGATTTTCATAGGATTTACCAATGGTGGTATCGAGTTGGAAGTTTCAGTCAGTTTGGCCCTACCTCTCTCTCTCCAGACCCTGCCCCTAAAAATGTCTGCCAAAAAGAAACTCCTCCCTGTGAGATGTTCAATATCACACCTACAGGGTATTTAAGACCTGGCCCATAGTCCAGCCATTTTATTCCTCTCCTTCCTCCCCCAGGAGTCACAAGAGAGTTACTTTGCTCTTCTTATTAAACCTGGCTTTACCAATTCAGCTTGATTTCTACGCAGCATTGCAGAAGAAAGCCACAACTGGGACTTTCAAAAATGCTTAACCCAAGCATGACAGCCCCAGGTAGAATTGAGTATTTACCACAAATGCATGGGAAACTGCTCTCCCTCCTACACCACCCTCTACCGTACTCTACTGACTCCTGGCTTTGTAAGCTACCCCTTCCCAAACCAAAATGCCTATAAGAAGTCTGTGACCTCTTTCAACCCCAGATTGATTGCCAAGCCACTGCAGTGCTAGGCAACTCAGGCCTGTTTGGAGCAGGGTTGATCGCTGCTCCTTGGAATTCCTTATGTGGAAGATATTATGAACAAAGGCAAATGCTCCAAACCCTCCACTATAGGTTTATAGAACCAGATGCAGACCTGTAGTATTCGGTCTCCAGCTAAAGGCTTATCAATTGGTACCCATGGTACAAGTTTGTACTACTGACAACATTAGGGTATCTCTTGATGAATTTATCCAAATTGGGGACTGTGCACACCATACACTTGATTAAGCTCACTCCTCCAGGGTTTAGAACAAAGCACTCCTGCTCCTCCCCCCTTCTCACTGTTTGTCTGCATCTCCACCCCTGCCCTTCATTCCCTGCTCATCTGCCTGCTGGCTTTTTATGTCTTACTTCTTGTTACTCTTATCTTTGAAAATCTCAGGTTGTAGGTTATATTCACCAATGCAATAAGCCACAGTCAGCTGAATTAATAAATCCAGATTTGAAACAGAACAAATCAATGTCCAGGTGACTCCTGGAGAGGAAGGAGAGATATCACGTGGTGGGTCTTTGGGCTGGTTCTTAAAAGCTCTGTAGGCATGGTATTTAGCATCTCAGGGAGAAGAGCAGACAGTTGGTGGACTTTCTCACGGGTGACATCTGGAGAGAGAGAAAAAAGGTGGGGCTGAAGCAGAACTTCCACCTAAACATCCCAGAAATTTTGGGTATATAGGTGGTACTTCAAGTATGGCTACTTCCTGTAGGCAAGAAATGGCATGGGGGTAGGTGAACTGATGCATGGCAGGAGGTATGGATGAAGAAGTGTTTGGAGACCTCAGGAATCTGCTACTTGAGGGGGCTGAGAAAGCAGGTAGGTATCTAGGAGAAAAAAATAGATTATTAACAATGGCCCTATGAAGAAGGCTAGCCATGGGAAGAGTGATGACTGCCAGAAAGGATGAAATGGAAAGCCACCTTGGCTGTTTAGAGGAGGCAAAGGTGAGTGAGCCAGATGAAAGAGCCGATATGCCCTTGAGTCTGGAGAGGTGGTACCAGCATTGATATTCCAGAAGCTTAGGGGAATGACATGTCAAATCAGGGATGATAACTTCAGGAGTACCTGAGCCATCATATCTGCTGTTTTCTGCTGGAGGTGGGGAGTTCATCCATCCTGTAAAGATGTCAATAAGAGTTAAGAGATAATGGAGCCATTTTATGAGTAGGCATATGGGTGAAGTCAACCTTCCAGTACTCACCCAGTTGGTATATGGGCTGGTGTCCTTGGAGCTTGTGTAGGGGCTGGCATATCTTGAGGGCTTCCTGTGGGTTGACCTAGATACAAGTCTAGCAGGAGGAGTGGACCTGTAAGATATGCTCAAAATGAGTGGTGTCAAATGGGGTCTCTAGAGACAGATATTAGTTTCCACCAAGTCAGATTTCTTGATACAGTAGCAGAATTCTTTCTCCAGAAACCTGGAAGTATCAGGAAGACAACCCGGACATATTTATACCATGGTGTCATAGCAGAGACTATGTATTTGGGATAAAACATTTTTCCTAGGGCTGGTTTTAGCCTAATGAATATATCTTTTGGTCTATACTTAGATGACAGCCAGTGGATATTTACTGAACAAAAGAGGTTTAGTGAGTGAAAGAAGAGAAGAGGGAACTGAACATTCCTGAAGGCTTCCATACCCTCTCTAATACTAACCAGTTCTTAAAACCTGGGGCCAGTAAAATCCAGAGAAATTTAAGACTCCTCAAACTCTTTGTAGTCAGTGCTTTGTCGGTATATCAAAATTCCATTTATCAATGCTAAAACTCTGAACCTCTAAAGTTACTTCTGAAACTGTTTTATCCCTGTTATGAAACTGATGAAAGAAGCAAACCTGTATGTATTTTTTACAGTAAACTTAAATAATGAACTAATGAGCTACCAAGGTGATTATAAGGTATAACCAAGGGTTATAAGGAACACTTTTAAACTGTCAAATCTGTCAGCACCACAGCCCTCAAACTGAGATGGATAAATTTTACCTGTGTAAGCAAAAATGTGACAGCTTCCCAGCTACCCCAGGTCTCTCCATGGCTGTCAAAGCAGTATCAGTCTTCTGCTGCCAAACCTAGAATGGACAGAATTTTCTTGAGAATAGAAACTTATCGGGGGACCAGCCTACTTTGTCTAGGC
>NW_024544511.1:0-24083 GCF_018167655.1 Microtus oregoni
GGTTAGGAGAACTGTCAAAAGAGAAATACGGAAATTATCAAAGTAGGACCTACAGAAGACTCTTTTGGCATTGGAAAACAGAAGCAATCCCTTCAGACATCTGGACTCAATATGTTCATATATTTTTGATTTTAAAGTAAATCTCTGCTTTATGAAATAAAAATTAGGATAATGCAATGTTAGCCAGCTTGCTAGTTTTTCCTGAGTTCATCCAATGGATTAAAACCTGTTACAAGCTGCTTGCATAGATAGCTCCAAAGTGGTTGGACTGAGGAGTTTTATTTTATTAAAACTTTTCATCAGCCAATGAAAATCTAAAAAATAAAATTTCAGTGATACAAAATATATACTACACCCTGTGAAATGGATGTGAATAATTTGTCAGGGGAATCTGTATATAGGCTGTGACGAAAGTGATAGGCTACACACATTACTGCACAAAATGAAATACTGCAAAAAGCATATCAGTAGTCAAAACCCAACCCCCCAAAGTTCATTATCATATGTGCAATCATTTTTAAACATCAAAAATATGTTTGCAAAATTTGCTTATCAAGATGAGATGGAGAAATCTATCCCATATATTAAAAACAGACAAATATGACATTAATTTGGGAATTTGAAATAAAAAGTAACTCTAAGTCAACAGCTTGATGATATTTGCATCATTACAGATGCACAAATTGTAGTTTCATAGTCTAAACATTTCCCAGTAGCAGGCCTTTTGAGTTCTTTACTTACTCCTTTAATGAAATGAATTAGTGTCATAATTGTGGCATATGGTACATAGTCTGTACCATTTTCAGTATTTTATTTTGGGGAAATGGGATGACTATATCAGAAGATGTGCCCCTATTAGCAGGAATGTTTTGTTATCTTATTTTATTTAATAATGTGCATCAAAATTCACATCTAAAGTCTAAATGTGATACCGTATGGAAAATTCTTGGCTTAATGTTTGCCATGTCATAATACTTCCACAAGATTAATTTTTAATTATTTATAAATGAAATCATTAAGTTATGTATATTGCAGAACCCATCAGGAAATTACATGAGTCTCTATTTCTATTTGGACAATCTGCTTATGTGAGAGAAATATTCAGCTCATTTATCCTTTGTCAAATGCCTTCTCTGTAAACATTCTAGTCTGCTCTACAAGTATTCTGGCTTAGAAGAACACTTGTTTCTTTTACTATGCACATGATAGATGTTTAATTATTATTTGTTTACTACATTAGGAAGAAATGACGAAAATATTCCTTGTTAACTGAAGGGTAACTTCAGTCTTTACCCTGCCACACACAAATTGTAGAAAAAAAATGACTATCAGTCAAATGAATATAATTTGGGGTATTCAGGTAATTATGTTGATTTCTTAATTGGGTTACCAATCCCCAGAAGCTGAATTTGGACCTAATCAACACATCCTTTCAATCCTTAATTTCCACATTAATCTTCCTGAAAATTTGTTCTTATATCCTTCTAGAGCCTTTATCTCCCTAATTAGGACAATAAATCTGATATTCACAGCAGCAAGGTGCAGAAATGATATTATTTGGTTTAGAAACAATATATATACACAGATTTATACATATATATGTACACACACATATTTATTTCCCTGATTCCTCATAAAAGGGATCATGGGTGTTAAAATACAGTACTATGACCTATAAAATTAACCTAGGAATTCAGTTATTCCCCATTTTCCCAAAGAGAAAATATACTGCTTGCACGGCCAAGGAAAGTTTGAAGGACAAATGTGGATACATAAAACTTTCGGACCTTATGTCAACAAAACAAAAATGCTTTTATGACATGATAAGAAATTTCAAGCTATTTTTACATGTGATAAATTGTAGCTAAAAATATTAGAAATGAAGAGGGTTTTTCTGTTTATGAAATAACTGTAGTCATTCTTTTTTAAATAGTTGAGATGCCATTTTCTTCTTTGTTTTAAAAATATGTTTACATTATCTAATATCTCACTTTAGAACACACCATCTCTATTTCCACTTACAGGATTTGAGATAAAGGACCTTGATTATTTATATTATTCATTAAAATTTTATCCTATGCTATACTTATTTGCTTGCTAGTAAGAAAACTGCTGTTTTTATTTCCCCCTTGTTGTTTATATGCGATTTGTCAATTTAATAACATGACTCTGTAATATTTTATGCATGTATATGTATACGTCTGAACTATAAAACTCTCATTGACAATAACATCCAACAAATATCAAAAATCCAAAATCCTGTTTCAAGAAGTACCTTAGTCAATGTGTTCCTTCAATTTGTCCATTAATATCTTTAGGTGATCTCATAGATCTACAACTACCAGGTATATCTCCACCAAACATCATTCAAAGCAATCAGCTGAGAATATTTTTTTTAAATTAAGAAATGTTATAATATAATTAAAGAGACTTTTTAAAGACATTCTCTCATATAAGAAGAGATATCTTTCATTACTATAGCTTTAAGTTACTTGAGGTAGAACAGTTGTCTATTCATACACTTATTCATATTTCATTCATTTGCTCACTGAGTCTTTATTATATTCAAATGAACTCTACAATGTATATCTGTAATATAAATGGACTTATACATACAAGTAATTTCAAAAAATAAACATTCAGTGATTATATTTAGGAAGGAATAAGAGAATGAATAAAAGAAACATACTGCAGCGAAAGCAAATTTAGGAGCATGAAAGCACTGGTGCCTATAATAGAGAAGGGATAGCAGTCATGAGGAGATGCTTTATATGGGAGTAGATAATTAGTTCCATTTGGAACATGTAATTTGGAGAATGATGGGGAGGGACACATAATGGGAGATGTTCTGTAGGTGTAATGATATTAAGAGGGAAAAATTCAATTATAACTCCGCCAAATTATATCAGCTGTGTCCAAACCATATTGATTGCTTGGGTGCATAGCTGATGTGCAGTGTAATGGACAAGCATGTGCCTAACCTCTCTTTCAACTATAATTTATTTGTTTGCTTTGGTGAAAAATATGAAGGATGACATAGCAGAATCAGGCTGTACATGAGTTCTCGCTCATATTTGTCTCACTGTTCTTGTGGCTCTCATTCTACAAATTGATGAGACTGTTTCATGTGCAAGTGATTTATTATGGTAACTACAGATATTAAAATACATCATAGACATGAAAGCAGTTGGAAGTGATGAACCAGTCTGCCCCCATCTTAGATTTAAAAGCTGTATTATATCAAGAACAAACTATGGTCATTCCCATTTATGATCAAACCTCTGTTTCTGAAGGATTAGACTATGCCCCACCTGTAATCTTAAATACAAATAGATCTGTACTCCTGTTCCAGGAAATGGCGACCATTTCTCGGTTTCAAAAAGTTATTATAACAACACTACCTTTGTTTCAAAAGGTTGTTCTTTCTCTTTTTATGTGTACCTTGTTATGATCACTTTACAATCATGTCTTTGTTACAGCAGGCCATTATGGCTAACTTCTTTTCCTCCAGTAACACCAATTTTTTTGACCACCAAATTCTTCATTTAGAAATTACCTACACCTAAACAACAACAACAAAAAAAAAAACAAAAACAAACCAAAATATCCCTGTCTTCTTTGTCCAGTGTTGATCTATTGAACACTGCTTCTAGTGTAAGACAGTCCATGTACCCGAATAAAAATGTTTGCTTTAATTAATTGCTTGCTTGAATTAATTTGGTCATGATGATTTGGGTCAGTGGTCTTTCTCTTTGCAACTTTGTGATTAATAGAAGATTGAAAATTGTTGAAAAAAATGGATGATTCTGTGATGTTACAACTTTCAAAAACATGAACTTCTGCTAAATCCCTGAGTAAAAAAGAGCCTTGAGTACATATGTAGCTAAGATAATAGAAAAATTAGATTCCTGGGGATTGATTTTTTAAATACTCACATAATTCAATCATAAGCTACTTTTCTGGCCCGAATTTTGGAATTTTCCCTTAAGCATTGAACATTTCAGAAATATAAAACTGCCCTAGTATTTATCAAGTCATCTTTCAGCTGCATCCCTTTAAACTTTAGCACATACTAATCCCTTTCAACTGCAATGTAAACCCTACTCTTCACTACCATCAACCCTATTGTTAATCATTGAAACATTACCCACTTACTTCCTACTATACGGAAAGCTGTTCCTTTCCTTAAATGACAGACTTTCCAGTTTAGATCAGTAAGCACAATCCAATTTGTAAAGGTTACTTACTACTGCAAGTAGGATATTCAATGTTTTATACTGCATACTATACTAGATTATGAGCTCATGAAATGTTTTATCTGTTTTATCATTTTCCTATCTCCACACCTAATTCAAACACAGGCATACAATAGGTGACTAATAGAAGTTTCTTAAGTGAATGGTTAAACCATCAGTTTTGAGGACAATGTAATACTAAACTTTAATAATTATCTATGATGATATAAATATGATGTGTGAAGAAAGCAAATGGAGGGACTGAAGAGATGGCTCAAAGGTTATTGGCAATTATTGGTCTTGCAGAGAAGCAAGGTTTACTTCCCTGCACTCACATAGCAGTTCAAACCCTCAGTAAGTCTAGTTCCAAGGTGTCTGCTTATCCTCTTTTTGTCTCCTTGGACAATTGGCGTGAGAAGAGCACACTTTATTAAATTCAAGCATATACTCATACACATAAAATACAAATAATTCTCTTTAAAAATGCTAATGGAATCCTAACAAGGATATCATCCTAAATTTATTATAGTCAGACATGTAGTCAAATGAACTGTTTTCTACTTGCTGTGGGGATAATGCATGTTTTTTATTATTTATTGTATAATACTCATTATATATTATATAAGCAACATATACACACATTGCAATATGCATATTGTAAAGATACTTTAAATTTAGTATAAATAGATAAAGAAATTGTATTATTTTAAGATGTTTAATCCATTCCCAAGCAAGAGGAGTAGGAAAATATTATCATTATAATTATATTCTCACTTCTCAAGCAATAGATTGAAACAACTGTGATTTAAGTATATATGTATGTGTCTGTATATTTACATAGGCATATTCTTATATGCTAATATATTAAAATATTTCACTCTAATTTAATGAAAAATAGACTACATATTATTAAACGTGTAAGTACTCAAATGTGAATAAGTAGCAACCAATTGCTATAATATGGACCAATTGGCCAATTGAGAAGTTATATATTTGCTCACATATCAATTTCTCTTCCATCGTAAAGATGTGGTTCATATTAAAATTTGACACTAAGATGCCTGCAATATCAATGCAAATAGAATTCATAAGGTGAATGGTTCCAGTGGTTGCTGTTACAAATTTGATTGTAACTATTGGGTTCAATTCAAAAGTCTATTTAGGCTCAGTCATTAGTAGTGCAGAAATGAATGTCTGGTGGTATATGGCTTTAATTCCTGCACTCAGTGGATAGAGGCAACCAGATCTCTGTGAGTTGAAGGCAATTCTGGTTTACATAGACAGTTTCATGCCAGACAGGTTTGAGGTACACTTTGGGACCCTGTCTCAAACAAAACAAAACAAAACAAACAAAAAAGGTTTCAAATTTCTAGACCACCCAGTTTCTTAGAAAGAAAGGAACTTCCTATTTTTTCTAGCTTATCTGATATTTCAAGTATCTTATTGCGATAGCTCAAACAGAATGTTTAAAGGAAATTCAGTTAGAATAAGGAATTATATTTTCTAAGGCATGATCTCCAATTTAGATCTATTTAATACTCAGATACTACTGATGACAACTGATTTGAAACACACAAATATACAGGCTTGTGTTTGAAAAAAAAATGAGAACTTATCTCTTAAAAGGAATGATGCTAAAAGGGTCGTAATATTCCAGTTTCAGAAAACAATCTTAACTCATCAACATTTCCATCCTGTGTGGTTAAAAAAATACGGGATATACAACTAGTTTCTATATTGGAACCCAAGGTATTTTAACTACAGGAGGAAATAAGGAGGAAAAGACAAAATATTTGTATAATGTTACAGGAATCAAAACAGTGAGCTGTGGGCACACATTGAGAGCAATAGTAAAATAAATGGTTGAATCTAAAGAAAAGAAACTTTGAAAACCACTTTACATTATGTAGAATTTGGATGCTGGAATCTTCCAGTTCTGGAACTGAGGAGAAAAACAACTGGTGAACTGAGAAAGAAAGTATCTTTTAAAATGCAAAACGCCAAGCAAAGTGATTTCCTGACAGTTGAAATAGGGGATTCCCAACCCTTTAATTTATCAAGAGAACCAAGTTGACATCAAAGGAAGGGAGAGAGAGTGGGAGAGTGGAACAAGCAACTGTGATCCTTCCGGATGCAACCTCTCAGCACTCTAACCCATTTCCAGTACTTAAAAATGAATTTTATCCAAACAGACGAGTAAAGTTTCCATGAAGGGCAACATGCCCATCTCTTCCATTTAATTGGAGATAATTGTGTTGAAATGAAAATGTGTTTTAAAGAAAGAAAAAATGACTGGTTATAGACACTTCCACATCCTTATAAAAATATTTACTTAAATGTATAGATGCAAAAATAAAGGGGTTCATGGATGCATAGCAAACATTCTCTTGAAAGAATTATGGGGATCATAATGACAGGGAAGCAGTAGTATGGAATAGGGTTACCAAGAAAATGTATGCTAACTTTGCCTTTACCTCCCACCCCCTTTTCTCAGAGGTTTAGAATCCTCAAAAGGTTCACAGGTGGAGCTGGGTGATTAGATGTTAGAAAACTGTGCTTTATTTATTTTTGGCATATTGTAGTGAACTGAATTTAAATGAACTGCAGGAAACTCGGGGCAACATCCAAAATCAATGACTAAGGAACTGGGAGATCTTAATCTGTGTAAAACTTAAGAACAAAATATGCAATTTAGGGCTGTGCTAATTAAAGGAAAGAGATAACACTAAAAATAACTGAATGGTGCTAACTTCAGCAGGCAGCAGAAGAGGTCTGCCACAAATGGATCTTTTCAGGAGGGGTGGTCTGTGTGTGTGTGTGTGTTTGTGTGTGTGTGTGTGTGTGTGTGTGTATGCATGAGAGAGGGGGAGAGAGACAGAGACAGAGAAAGAGAGACTGGAAAGGCAGAGAGAGATTGGTGAGGCAGAGGGAGAGAGAGACTTAATTACACAAAGGAGGAACTGAAGAAAAGAGATTAAAGAAGTGCTTCAGAATGGGGAACCATTTGAGAGGCAGTGATGAGGATCTTATCCTGATAATTGAAGCAGCTTAAATGAGGCATGTTGCCAGAAAACCCACTACAGGGTAAATACCTCTCTGGTGTCAAGGAGATAGATGCACATCAAGTTAGGGAGGAGAACAGCAGTGGGGCATATCACCAGAACAAAGAGGGGTGAGTCAGGATTTGGGTGCTGATATAAATAGCTTTAGGTGTACTCTTACTCAGCATGCTTTCTTTGTCCTGTGGTGGTTTGTAAGAAAATGACCCTTATAGGGAGTGACACTATTAGGAAGTATGGCCTGTTGGAAGAAATGTGGGGGTGGGCTTTGAGGTCTCATACATGCTTAAATTATGCACAGTGACATAGTTAATTCTGAGGACTGCAGATCAATATGTAGCACTCTTAGCTCCTTCTCCAGCACCATGTTGGCCTGCATGCCATCATTTCCCACCATGACAATAATGGACTAAACCTCTGAACTGTAAGCTATCCCCAATTAAATGTTTTCAGTTATAAAAGCTGCCGTGGTCACGGTGTATCTTCACGATAATAGAAGCCTAAGACACCTGCCTTACTTTGATTCATTTTGCCTTATTTCTCTGGGTGGAATGTACTTGAGACTGATTCTGTCACTATTGAAAGACAGATGAATAATTACATCCACTTTAAAATGCAGATGCAGTGTAAGCTTCATCTTACACTCTGTGTAGCATTCAGCGCCATTACCTGGTTGGTAGTTTGTCAAATTGACACAAGTTATGATATTTGGGAAGAGGGAACCGCAACTGAGAAAATATCTCCATCAGAGTGGATTACAAGCAAGTCTGTGAGGTCATTCTCTTGATTTATGATTGCAGTGAGAAGATCCAAACCACTGTGGGTGGTGTCATTTTAGGAAGTTGGTCTTGGGTTTTATAAGAAAGCGGGCTGAGCAAGCCATGAGAATCAACTGAGCACAAAGTATTTCTCTATGATTCCTGCTTCTGCTCCTGCTTGAGTTCCTGTCCTGACATCTCTCAGTGATGGATTAGGCACCCCTGAAGTTGTAATATAAAACCAACCATTTCCTCTTCAAGTTGGTGTTTGTCTATTTTATCTCACTATAGAAAAACAAAGTAGGACAGGCATCATAAATCTTACTAGCGAATTAAGGAATAGTGGAAGCTATTAGGACACTGATAAGCTCACAGATTTAGTAAAACCAATGCATCCTTTATAACACATTATAAATACAATTTAAATAGATTAACAAGTTTCAGAAAAGCAGTACTCAACACTGAGCTTCCAAGATGCATTTAATAAGGTTAGAGAAACCATGCTCTACTATGACTCAAGTCCTGTGCTTGTTTCTGGTTTTTCTTTTTTCTTTTTTTAACAACTAAACTTCAATCATTCTATTCCTTTTCCTGATGTAATATTTTATGGTTAAAATAATGAATGCAACATATAAATTACATACCTGAAATAATTATACTACTATCACAATAAAAATATTTACCGAGAACTCAATATTAGCAAGAAATTTATCTTAGTCATTTATTTGTCTCTTTCACTTTGCTGCATATCGCCTCAATTGAGTGCTCCTTTTCCCACAGAATCTGGGGATTGTAATGACTTCCTATTTGTCACATCTTCTATTATAGCCATCCTCTGTGGCGGTTTCAATTGGTTTGGCACCCATAGATTTATGTGTATGAATGCTTGACCCATAGGGAGCGGCACTATGTGAAGGTGTTGCTTTGTTGGATTTTTTTTTTGTGTGTTGTGGCATTCTTGAAGGAATTATGTCACTGTGGAGGCAGATTGCTTCTTGTTGCCTGCAGATCAAGAAGTAGAACCCTCAGCTTCTTCTCCAGCACATGTCTGCCTGCATGCCACCATGTTTCGTCATGACGATAAAGACTAAAATTTTGAAACTGTGAGCCAGCCTCAATTAAATATTTTATTGTACAAGAATTTCCATGGTCGTGGTGTCTCTTCACAGCAATAGAAACCCTAGCTAAAACAATTCCTATGTATGGATCAAGCATTCAAAAATATGAGTCTATTGGGGCCATACCTATTCAAACCACCACCCTATCATTTCTGTGGCTTTGTTGATATTTATTTTGTATAGCCTGTTTATTTTTACTTCAAATGATATTTTCCTTTGGTTCTTTTATACTTTCTTTTTCAGTGATGCCATTGATGTGAAATCTACAAGCTACAACAAATGGGCCAGATCATATGTTTGTTAAACAACATATTTTTAGACTCAAATGCAGCTAGCTCACTCATGGTGATCTATGTTATTAGTTATGGATGGTTTGGTACCAAAATTAGTATACTTAAATGAGCTTGATTGAGTTTGGAAGGAGTGTAATACAGAGAGGAAAGGAGCAAAGAGAGCTAAGTAACACTAAAGATTTTTGTTAAAGGCATAGGGAAATAATATCTCATGGTTTTTCTTAAAACATAGGTGTGTGTGTGTGTGTGTGTGTGTGTGTGTGTGTGTGTGTGTAGTTTGAGTTATGTGATACAAGTTCATAATGATCCCCCTCCAGGAACCAGAGACTAACAATAACTCCAACGCTAAGCAAGGTAAACCTTTTGAGTTGTAGATTAGAAACCCTCTAAGCAATATAAACTATTGCTTTTGTTCTTGTTGGTCTCACATAACTTAAAGATAAGACACTGTTGCTGAAGACATGTAGATAGAGACACAGAACTTGGAGGACTCTAGCAGGTACTGCTTAGAAGCCGCCTCTTGAGGGCAAACTCTCATAGTATCAGAAGAAACTGGGCAAGGTACTAAGGGAGAAAAGTAGTGTAAAGCTTGTGAATCACAACAGTTGCTAGCCTAATAATGCATTCCTAATTGTGTAAATGTGGCATATACATATATATATATATATTAAGCTACATTCAATAGGGAAGAATTCATGCATGGTACTGTAAATATAGCCAACTACCAATGGTTTGACAGAACATGGATCCTAGAGAACAATCTAGTACTGCCATTTTCAAAATCTAAGTCAATACAACATTTAACTATAGTTCAGAGACCTCATCAAGGAAACTTCTTTTTGTAGCAGATGGAGAAGTTACCACAGAGACTCAAACCTGGTCAAAATGTAAAGGATAAGTGACCCTATTGTGTCCAACTCCATTTAGCCTAACTACAACACAACCCCTATATATCTTAAGGCTCAGGGAGGTCATTCAAGAAAGAAAGGAAAGATTTTAAGAGCCAGAGGATCAGAATGTGTGCTGTTAAATAATGTCTTTAGGCATGATCGGGGAGTTCCACCCACTATTGTAGCCTAGACAAGATCTGCATAAAGACCACACCACTTCGCATGCTTACCTCAAAGAGATGATTCAAGAGTGAGATCATCTTTGTAAACACAAGCATTAGTCTGTCCACACTGGGACTGGTCATAGCTGCCTAGAGCAATAAGGAGCCCAGGTTCCTTAGAGGAACACAAAGCTTAACCTTCTGCAAAAGCTCTCAGGGTGGCAAGGCTAGGAAGCTCAGAATTTTGAACTTCTCCCCTCCTGAAAACAATGTCTCTGAGTCTCAATTAGCTATGCTTTGCTTCCAGGGCAAACCAATGTTAAATTGGTACTGCTCAGACCAACAAGAAATGAAGATGAAGTCAGAGCCTGATTCCCATGCAAGAGCATGTTCATGCATATGAGTTCTGTGTGCATTCATGGGTATGTACTTAGAGCAGTGTGGCAGTGGTGTTGAGGGACACTTTTTTTGGGTGAACAACATTAGGTACCTATCTCTCAGATAATGAAAATTCATTGTAGCTTGAAAAACTTGGTCCCCTTACCCTGGCACGAAGGATTCCAAATAAATCAATTTCCTAATTTAGTTTTATAATGTGTTTTTGATGAACTTTAAATTTATAGATACTCATTAAAACAGTAAAGAACTATGTAGCATACCGAAGGAAAATCAATATCATTGCTTCCTAGATCACCAGAGTTAATTGTGCTAGGTCTTTTAACTTTTCACCTTTGAAATTCCTCATTTAAAATAAAAATGAATGGATCACTATCTCCTCTACTTCTTTATACGTCCTGTCCATCATAAGTGAACTGCTAGTTTAGGAATCATTAGACATAAATAATCAGTGGGGTGTGGAGGCAGGTAGTAATAGTAATCAAGAGGAAGTAGCAAGATTAAATCACTTTATTACGTCCTTGAAAAATTTACGAATTTTTAGCATATACAGTCTATTTAAGATTGTGAAAAAGATCTCTCTAGGGACTACAGGTGATTTCACACATTTATATGAATTCTTTAATCGCATATCACCAATGAGCATAGCACAGTTTTCTATTATTAGCTATTTTGTTATCATGTACTCATTGTATAGAATAGTGAATTTCATAAAGAGATATTGTCACACATGTATTAATTACCTTTCTGGTTTCTGGGATATAGATAAAATGACGTAGCAAAAGGAAGAAAAAAGAGAAAAATATTATTTGGGCTCCTAATCTGATGTCACAATCTGTTATACCAGGAATATCTTGGTGGCAAAAACTCATGATGACTGATCACGTTGCATCCATAGTCAGGAAACAGCTATGAATGGTGATACTCAGCATACTTTCTGTTATTCAGCGCAGGATGTCAGCACACAGAATAGTACTGCCCAAAGATAAGGTGGGTCTTCCTTTCTCGATGAACCTAATCTAGATAATCTTTTACAGGCATACCCATAAGCCAACCAAATACTGACGGTGCCTCTCAGGTATACCCAGAGGCTTGTCTCCTAGGAATTCTAGACCCTGTGGAGGTGATAATCAATATTAATCATCACAACATGTAGATAGTACACTTTAATACATATTCATCCTCCCATTACCCTCTATAATCATCCTCCCGTTACCCTTATGATCCCTTTATTATGCTTCAGATATCTCAAAGAGCACCCCCTTCTACTTTCCTATCTTTAAAAAGAGAAACTCCAAAATCTGAGTGTGATACTGTCTTTCTGCCTGGCTAAGTTTGCTTAGAATCATGATCTACCAATTTAACTTCAACTCTCCTTGCCAAGAAAGGATATATTTTCCTATCTGGAATATATAAGTACAGTTTATTAAATAAATCATTAACAGAGATGTGGTCAGCATTATGAAAATCCAGAGAAGATTATGAGAAATACAGAGCTCACTTAGCCCTAAGGATCAGGGGAAAGGAGGTTCATTTACCAAAACTAGAAAACCAAAAGAAAGACCAGAGAGAGCAAGAAAAAAAATGTGGTCTTTGCAAAGGGACAGTGGCAATCAGTGGGGTCTTACAAAAAGGAAGGAAATAAATACTATCATTTCTTTTCCTCTCAGCACCTGTTCCCTTCTCTCTCAATTGGAATTCCTAAGCTAAGACACAAAGCAAGGTGGAAAAGAATGGAGAGGAGATCTGATAATACAGAAGGAGATAGTTTAAGAGTAAACACTTGCCTTTCGTGTTAGCTAGTATGTTGCTTGTTGCCTCTTTAGTAAAATAAATCTATTGATATCTATTAATAATACTACCAAGGAGTTAGTAAATTTCTCCATGAGTCCTGATACCTTGAGCAAGCTAGTAGATGGTTGGTAGATGGATGGATAGACAGATGGATGTATTGACAGATTGTTAGTAGGTGGAAGAAGTCAGCCAACTTTCTATATTATCATAAATACATACTTGAACATGAAGTCTCTCTTTATCTTTGTACTATGGGGGGGGGCAAGGGCCAACACTGAAGCAGTAGATTTCATATTGACATTGGTAGCAAACAGTTATAGTTCAAGTCTTTATAATTTGAATAGGGGTATTATAATAGTTATTTAAAATGAAAAACAGGGAAAGAAATGGAACTGTTTGCTTTACTGCATCTCCATAATTCCTTTCCTTTTCTGTGACCATAACCACGAATGCATAATAGAGTCATTAAGCAGACTTTTAAATTGAGATACTGGGACCACAGGCCACTTAAGTCAGAACTCCTGAAAACAGGACCCGGGGGAGGGGGGACTATTTGTCAAAGTTCCAAAGCACAGCCAAGTTTGAGAACTACTGATTTGCTCTCCCTGAGATCTATCCCTACAAAGTCCACAAATTTTCTAGTCCCCCTAGTAATTAACATTTAAAGGAAGCTAAATGCCACCTTGCTGATAATGTTATATGTGATACAGATTGCAGAAATTCTTTGGTTTGAAGTCTGGGGAAAATTTACATATAAAGGAATAAAAAAACACCCAGCTTGTAAAATAACCTGTGTTAGTTGAGATTATTTGAATGCTTTCCTTTACTGCCTCCTTATCAGAATTCAAAGGGGCATGGAGCTTTTAGAACAGCCCTAGTGAGGAACACTTTATACTCTGTCACTGAAAAATGAAAGTGTTCATTTCCTCTCAGACAAGTCAGTAACAAACAACTATTTTCTAGCAACTGGACCATATCCATCTATTCATTTCCTGTGCCTCATTGAACATCATTAGGAACATAGCGGGTTTTTAGTTACTCCCAATCCTAGTTACTGTAGAATTAGTCAATTACACGACAATTAAAAAACAGCAAGGAGGGTTTTCTTTTAAGCAATACTCAAAGCTTTCAAAAATTGGTAGACTATTTATTTATTTATTCATTTATTTATTTATTTTGATTTTCATTCATGATCACAATGTAGCTCCAAAGCAGATCATAGGCCAGGAAATAAATACTTTCTAGGGTACTTTTTTGCTTAAGTAATTATTTTCTTCTTATAGTAATAGATGATTTTGCAAAATTGAATCTTACCAAAATAAGAGAATATCATATTACTCCTATAAAAATATTAAGTGTTAACACTTAAAACATTGCAATAAAAATGAAATGGTTATTACAGAGCAGAGAAAGGGGTGTGGTTATTGGTGGTTTTTATATCTATCATAATGTCTATAATAAGCATATGGTAATTTAATATAATAATCTATTAGCCATCGTGCTTCTGAGTTGGGGAATACTCTGACCCGATATAAATATTTTTCTTCACTTGTTTTGATGATATATTCACCAAATAACTTGATAAAAATAATTTCAATATCCACTGAGGAAGTCAAACATCTCTCTCACAAGCACACGTGTGTGTTGGGGGGGGGGGGCACGTGTAGAAGAGGTAGGTATAACTTGCTATTCTGAAGAACAAAATTTCTAACCAATAGAAAACCTTCATATACTGTGATTTTTAAATGAAGATAGATGAATATAAACTCTTTGCCTGCATTCCGGCTGTATATATTGACAAAGCTAAAACATTAACTAGGGGAGAGGACCGCCCTGCACGTATTCTTACTCCTATTGATTCTAAAGCATTTAGGCCTAAGACCTGAAAAGCTTTTCTTTCTTCTTTTGTTTTTACTGATCAGATTTCACATATAGAATTAGACATGTCCAACAGACCAGCTTTATCAGCATGAGTCATGTCCCACCACACAACTTTCTGAGTTCAAAAAAATCACATCCTCATTTCAATACTACAGTATCCAAGTTGTGCAAAATTTAAGTAGTTTCATTGCTGAATTTGAGCTTCATATGTAAAGTCATATGAGGCAATGGGACATGTAAAGGAGCAATACATACGATACGATTCCATATATATATGGAAGATATAGATATCAATATTTGTAATCCATTCCTATTTCAGCACATAACTCTATTGGAATCACCAGAGACTCCATACAAGCCAAAAGTGTGTATAACATAGACAACTGTGAAAAGACATGCTTTCCACGAGAACCAAAGCTTTATTTCTGATAAAAAAAAAGAGAGAGAGAGAGAGACAGCAGCTTCGCCAAGACAGTGCATAGCCTACTCAGTGTCAATAGGAAGAGAACAAATCTAGTCTCTCATCTTTCTTTGTTACATTCTCATTACTAGACCAAGAGTGGTATTGATCTGTGGAAAGATGCACTTGCTGAGGGCTTCTACAAGTTCAGAAATGGAGTTCAAGTTCTGAGACCTAGATGATCACAGAATAGGTTCAGTTCAATTCCTGTTCTCTGAGTTTGAAAAATGGAAAAACTTCCAGGATGATGGCAGGACTATCAGTTCATTTCCTTCTAAACATTTCTATCTTTGATTACTTTGTTTGGCTGTAAAATGTGTATAATAGTAGCTGTAAGGTCTTTGACATTTAGAATCCACTATGAACATGCTGAGAATTCTAACACAAGATGTATATGAAGCGAGGGTCATCAAAGGTAAGTCAAGCCACTCATGCCTGGCTTAAGATATTAACTTGAGTATTTTATTGAAAAAAAAATTCAAACACATTTCTCTGCTTCGTTTTCAACCTCAATCATCATTGTCATTCAAATTTCATATGGTAGAAAGGTAAAACTCATTTTCATTTACAAAAATAGCTAAGCATTATGATTTGAATAGCTACTCTCAGTGTGTCTGAGTTCTTTAGCTATCAATTGAAAACCAAGACACGGCCTACTGAAGATTCATATCTTATTTGCTACACATGCCTAGGTCGATAGGAAATTAAGAACATTAGTCACAAAGCCCTCTTTTCCCCTTAAGATATTCTCTGTTCACTTTTTTTTGATGGATAGGATTTATCACTTCTGCTTAGACAATGGCATGTCCAGCTTCCTTTTACTCTCCTTTTCCCTGCAAATAAAAATTAAATAGCGAATTACTGCATTTTATCTGTCTATGGATAACATAGGATTCAGAATTAGCTTCTGCTTTCCTAAGCCCTTACTAGAATTCCAGAAGACCATCTCAATTTTTATTTTCTTGGCCACACATATGTTTTCTTTAAGTGAAAGAACCCACAGTTATCCCTGCCAAATTGTAAAGTTTCTTTTGTGTACATTTATAATTGTGAGTGTTTGTGGGTTTTTTTTTTGCCCCAATTGTGGTTCTCTTCAGTTACTAGACATCAATACCACCCATCTTGCTGCCATTTGATTAAGCAATATCTTTAAGAAAAAATTTAAAATATCTTTCCTTTTCAAACACTCTCTATCTGCTTTATCCTATAAAATCTCAGCTTTGCCTTTTTCTATGGTGAAATTGATCTTTTATTAGTTTCTCCCATGTACATGTAAGCATTTTGCTAAAATAAATGAAATATTTTTGAGTAGCTATTTATACTATATTGGCCTTTCACCTGTGTCGGTAGCAGCAATATACTTGATATCTAAATTTACTCTCGCTTTCCTTTTGCATTCTGTCATTCCAATATTTCTTTCAACTGGAATTTAGTGTTCCAAGTTGCTTGTTCCCCTTACTTTTTTTCTGTACCAAAGACCTCCAGAAAACAAACGAAGCAAAACAAAAATCTCAAATCTATCAAAAGATTCTCATGAAGGGAATATAAGTAAAGCACAGGGTATATAAGTTTATATAAAATATAAAGTAAATGAATAAAGAAAAACATTAATGAAGTTTGATCCTTCGCAGAGAAGTTTCTCATTTTTTCTACCAGTCAGATTGAACTGCCTTCTACTACATTTGGAGGGGCTATGTGTTCACATGGGGGGGGTATAAACAGATCTTTACATTAGGAAGAGATTTAAGAAATGACTGAAAACTCAAGAAATTTATTAATTTTTATATTGTTATTTGAAGTTAAGACATCAGTGGAACATAAGAAAAGAGAATGCATTTGAATATTAAACCAGAACACTCTCCTTTAATGTAGCAGAGGTACCTTGTGGGTGAACAAATATGAAATTAAATGTAAATCCAACATCATAGTTGGTTCTACAGTAAAATATACTTATAATTTTATAATAATATACATGGTCTTTATGTTTTCACATTTTAGAAATAATCTTTGACAAAATATTAGAAACCTAATTATATATAGAGAACAAAGAAAAATATGTCCGCATAAAATTAAAAATAGAATTTATAGAATTTTGGAGAAGAAAGTTGATAGGAGAAATTAAGATACATGGAAACCCATTAAAATCCCCATTTCTGCACATAAAGGTTTAGGAGCTACTGTTCACACTTTGTAGAAAAAGCATGATTTAATTTTATTCTTTCTATAGGTGTTCTCCATGAGACTTAGAGTACAGTTAAGGCATTTCTTTACAAACTTATTATTGCATTTTACTGAAATGGCTTTACTTTTCCACTAAACTTCAAAAAAAATTGCATTGAAAATAAAAAAAAATTAGTCAATGGGGGAAATACACATGAGGGATACCTTAATAATTTTTCTCTGTTGGACATGGCAAAGGCCTTTGCCATCACGTGCATTGTAGAAATAGCATTAATAGAAAGGACAGATATAAGAGCAAGGAAAGAGATGTCTTGATTGAGGGAGCCATTTTGGGGTTAGCAAGAAACCTGGCTCTAGAAAAATTCTCAGGAATCCACAAGGATGACCCCAGCTAACACCTTAAGCAATAGAGAAGGAGCCTGAACAGGCCTTACCCTGTAGTCAGACTGATTATTATCTTAAATATCACCATAGAACCTTCATCTAAAACAGACGGAAACAGAGACAGAGACCCACATCGGAGCACTGGACTGAGCTACTAAGGTCCAGTTGAAGAGTGAAAGGAAGGAGAGTATGAGCAAGGAAGTCAAGGCCATGAGGGGTTCACTCACTGAGACAGTGTGCCTGAGATAATGAAAGCTCACCAACTCCAACTGGACTGGGAATCAACAAGCATGGAATCAAACTACTCCCTCTGAATGTAACTGACAGTTGGGGCAGACTGAGGGACCAATGACAATGGCACTGGGATTTGTCTCTACTGCATGTACTGGCCTTTTGGGATCCTATTCTCTTTGGATATATAACTTGATCAACCTGGATGTAGTGGGGAGGGCCTTGGACTTCCCACAGAGCAGGGTGCCTTGCCCTCTCTTAAAATTGGAGGGGGATTAGCGAAAGGTTGTGTGGAGGGAGTGGGAGGGAAGTAAGAGGAAAGGAGGAAGTGGGAATTTGGATTGGTATTTTTTAAAGTAATAAAATAATAATAATAATAATAATAATAATAATAATAAAAGAAATAGCATTAATATTACTCTTTGAGTTTTTTGAAATTGCTTACACTGGAACATTATATAAAGCTAAATTTTAATATCTTGTGTTATGTGAAGTTGGATTTTTACTTTTTAATATAATTATCAAAACTATTTTTTTCAAAATGCAACTTAACTCTCTCATTTCAGATACTGCTTTTAAGTTCTACTTTGGTATACTCTCCCCTTCCACAGATCTGTCTGATTGTGATATAAGTTACATTGACAAAGGGTTATTTGTTGTTTATCCTTAGAGAGTTTACTCTAACGACAATAAGGGTTCCATGTCTCAGAATAGAACATGTGTATTTTAAATGTCCTCCAAAAATTCTTCTGGCTCAGTATGGCTCCCTGGCTCTGTAACAGTAATAATGAACAGCAAAGAACTAAGAATGTAAACATTTTACAGCTTGAAACAAACCATTGCCAAGAGAGTTTACTATTGTTTATCCTATAGCATAAAAATGCACAGCTATAATAGCTCATTCTCCTCAGGAAAAAAAAAAGGAAATGTGTATTATCTGGGTAGAAGCATTGCACATTTAGAATCTAATGGACAAAAGACCATAAGTCTGCCTGTCATAACTATACAAGGAGAAAGGACAAGTTATTCAATATTTCTTAAACACTACCATCTATACTGCTATCAGGTTAACTTCAGATTAATATCTCTCACAACTATATGCCCTCTAGTTAATTTTTATGTTTGATTATACCATAGGTTATAGAAGAACATACATACCCAAGTAAAATTTCCTTCCAAAATTTAGGTATCTAAAAATATACTTAAATATCTTTTTTGTTTATTCATTGACTTTCCTGCTAAGTTAGTTCACAGAAATTTCTGATTTTGAACATCTCTGGATAATGAGAGCTTTGCTTTCTAACCAGGTACTTAAAGAGTGATAGGCTGGAGCAGTGGTTATATTTTATTAGTATCATTATTTCTGTCACTTTTAATATGAGGTTTGCAAGAATAAGTTATATTGTTGTCACAGGTGATCTTTCTTAATATCAATTGGATAATAGTATTGGTTTTGGACATGCATTCTGTAAGACTTTTTATAATATTTGGCATATTTTTGCATTTGGACTACAAAGGATGGCATTTTTAAGAGTACTATGTTTGAGCACTCTACTTTTTTTTCTGATGTTAATAGACTTCTTTTTAGGTTTAAATAGACTATTTGCCATATTTTTAACTTCTCTTCTCTTCCACCTTAAATGAAATTTCAACCTTCTAAATTGTGAATGAGTTCTTTTAATTTCACCAATATTTTTCATAATATAGAAATATTTTATATTTTATTACTTTAATATTTTATGACCCCTCCTTACATGCATGGGATAGATTATTATGACTATTATTTTTTTTGCTGCAGAGAACTTTTACTTTTGGTTTGGTATCTCTTGATGTCTCTACTCCACCTTGGAGATAAGACTTTAGACAGTTGACTATTTTCATAAGACAAATCTAATTTCAGCATGAAGATTTAGTGGCCTCTTGTTGGTTTAATTTATCATAGCGCTTAGACATGTACATTCTTATTATTAGTCATTATTTTTGTTTATGAGATATTTAGTATCATAATAAGATATATATGGGCTTTTGAATACCAATGTAGAAGCTCTGAATCTATGTTTGTGGTTTCGAAATTTTAGAAACAATTCATAATTTGATATTTGAAAGAACTTAGCTAATACTTTTTTCTTTCTTTCTTTTTGCTTTTGTTTTGTAAGACAGAATTTCTCTTCATAACAGCCCTGGCTGTTCTGGAACTCACTATATAGACCAGGCTGCCCTCCAATACACAGATATCTGCTTGCCTCTGTCTCTCTCAAGTGCTGGGATTAAAGGCTTTCACCACCACACGTAGCATCTGTCTAATATTCTTAATGGTATTTCTCTTACTCTTTAAAAAATATATCATGAAGCTAAGTATCTGTTCTCCTAGTTTTCCTTATGTCTAGTAAAAAACCATGAATCTTCTTTTATTGCAGCTTTGTTTTCCCAGATATTTAAAATTTGCTTTCTGAAATCATTAATTTTTAGATAGACTCTTTTTGTTTAAGAAATAACATATATATATACATATAACCAAAAACTAGAATCAATGTTGCCCTACAGCAGTACTGATCTGAGTTGTTTGTCAACACCCAGGGCCAATTTGGAGGACCACGGTCTGTTCATCTACCTCTGACCATGTCTGTATTCACAGACCATGGGGCACCCAAGGCCATGCTGATCTGTGTTGTTGGTATTGCCACCTCAAGCCATGGGGATGTCCAGGACATGACTGCTACCTAGAGTCATGTCTTGGTCTGTGGTCCTGTCCGTGACTCCGGTTGCCACCAAGGGCTCTGAGGATGCCAGGGTTCTGGCTAGCCACCTGGGACTATGCTGATTCCCTGGGGGACATGCTGCTGCCAGAGCTGCTACTGGGGCCATGGTGGCATCTGGACCTGAGCTGCTGCTGAGGACCATTTCTGGGTCCACGTCTGTGTGGATGTCCATG
Organism: Microtus oregoni; assembly: GCF_018167655.1. Classification (NCBI taxonomy): domain Eukaryota; kingdom Metazoa; phylum Chordata; class Mammalia; order Rodentia; family Cricetidae; genus Microtus; species Microtus oregoni. The sequence goes on from NW_024544511.1 coordinate 20,774, forward strand.
ACCAGTGTTAGCACAGGGATCATTGGAACCATGCTGTGTTGAGCCAATCACTGGCCTGGAATGGCTGGTCCTGTTCCTCACTGGATATTGCAACAGGGAGCTGGCCCAACCCCTCAGGAGAGAGTTTGCCCCCTCTCCATAGGCATGCATGTTACCAGGCAGGCACATTAGAGCTGATCCTGTGGTCTAGGACACAGGTGAGTGGACCCTGAGGGCATGAGAGCAGGAGAGCTGACCCTGTCCCTCTTGTCTGCCATGTGGTGGCATTGGTAAAGGAAAAATGTCCCCCATCTATTACCACCTTCAGTGGGTGAAGGAGCTGACCCTGGGGTCACAAGAGTAGGAGATCTGGGCCCTGACCTTCACTGGCTGCAGTGCATGAGAAAGCAAACTTTGCTTCCTGCCTGAGCAGCACAATAGAACTGACCCTGTTGTCTGTGATGCCAGGGAGCCAGCCCTGAGGGTGTGAGAACAACAGAGTTTAACTGTCCCCTTAATCTGCCATTTGGTGGCATGGGCAAGGGAAAGACACCCTCCCCCTCTATCACTTGCTACCTGTGGCAAGCAAGAGAGCTGGCCCAGAGGTCAAAAGGGTGAGAACTAGCCCTGCCCTACACTAGATGCAGTTCAGTAGAGCTGAACTAGTTGTCAGGTCCACAGGTGAGCCAGGCCTGAGGATTTGAGAGCAGGACAGCAGACTCTGCTCGTCCCGTCCCGCCCTGCCCCTGTCCCTCTCATATTCTCCCTGCAGTAATCAGGAGAGAGGGTCCTGAACCCTGCCTGGGCTAAACAGTCGATCTGTTCCTGGCAATGTGAGTCGGGGGGACCTGGATATGAGGGCCCGAGAACAAGAGAACTGGCCCAGCTCCTTGATGTAGGCTGTATTGGGTGAGCTAATCAAGGCAGTGCTGGAGAGCTCATCCTGGTAGTAACTGACTAGGAGAGAAAGCTAGTGAGCTGACCAACCTAATTACCAGCCAGGGCCAGAACCAGGGCTATGAGTTGGTCCATCCTGGCATCCCCTGAACCTATGAACTGCTGGAACATGTGAAGGAGAGTTACCTACAGATCCAAAACAGCAGGCTCTCCATGACATGGGATAACAGAATATCCCAGAGGAGCGGAAGTGAAATACCATTATCTGTTGTGTAGCAGAAAGCAGAAGCCTGGAGTCAGACCAATTACTCCTGGCAATGACCATTTGCAGTTAAAGATGATTGGACTAAAGGGTCAACTGTGAGTTTTAACAGGCTACATTGCATCTTCCACAAAATTGTTCTTTTGTTTTTTGTTTTGCTTCTTTGTTTTGTTTTGGTTTTTCTTTTAAATTTGGTTTTGTTTTAGGGGGAGGGTGCAAGGGCAGAAGGCAGATGTGAGGGGACTTGGAGGTAAGTGGTAACAAAATGCATGATGTGAAAATCCACAAATAATCAGTTAAAGTAAAAAATGAAAGAGAAAGAAACTGAATTAAAACCACTAATAGAAGGGAAGGAGGGGGGACCTGGGAAACATGAGAATTGGGATAAAGGAAAGGTGGATAGGGGGAGCACGGAAACACAATTCTTAGTAAAGGGAGCCACTTTAGGGTGGGCAAGAGACTTGACCCTAGAGGGGCTCCCTAGTGCCCAAGATGAGGTTCCCAGTTAGTTCCTTGGGCAGCTGAGGATTGGGAACCTGAAATGACCCTATCCTAGAGCAATACTGACGAATATCTTGCATGTCATCATAGAATCTTCATCTGGTGATGGATAGAGATAGAGACAGAGACCCACACAGGAGCACTGGACTGAGCTCCCAAGGTCCCAAGGAGGAGCAGAAGGAGGGAGAACATGAGCAAAGAATTCGGGACCACGAGGCGTGCATCCACCCACTGAGACAGTGGAGCTGATCTACGGGGAGCTCACCAAGGCCAGCTGGACTGTGACCGAAAAAGCATGGGATAAAACCGGACTCTCTGAACATGGCGAACGAGGGCTGATGAGACACCAAGGACAATGGCAGGGGGTTTTGATCCTACTTAATGTGCTGGCTTTGTGGGAGCCTAGCCAGTTTGGATGCTCACCTTCCTAGATATGGACGGAGGGGGGAGGACCTAGGACTTAACACAGGGCAGGGAACCAGGACTGCTCTGTGGACTGGAGAGGGAGGGGGAGAGGAGTGGGGGGAGGGGGAGAAGGGTGGGAGGAGGGGAAGGGAAATGGGAGGCTGGGAGGAGGTGGAAACTTGTTTTTTGTTTATGTTTTTTTTTCTTCTTTTCGCAATAAAAAAAAAGAAGTCGAAATAACGCATTTTCAAAAAGAAAATGACAAAGAAAAGAAAAAAAAAAACCTGCTGCTGACTTACAGCTGGCCAATCTAATATAAATCAATAGTTTCTTATGCTCTCAGAGAATCATATGATTATATAATATCTACTTATTAAAATCTCAAAATTTGTAAAATGGATTTCTGTTCTTATTACAATATAATTCATTTTTTTTTGCACCAGGAACATTGTAACAAAAACAGGTTAGTGAGTTTAGCAGTCTTGCTCAGTGATGTGTTACTGACAATACATGCTTTTAAAGTGCATGCTTCATGGACTTTTCTCTCCTTTTTGCCTTTGCTTCACTCTGATTTAATTTGAATTTACTGACTCTTCTATAGGAGCTGGTATTTTCCCCCCAAATCCAGTGGTTTGCAACCTTACCTTGACATTATAATTACCTGGGGAGCTTTTAAACATCTCAATGATCAGAATGCTTCTTGAACCAATTAAATCAGAATCTTCTCAGGCAGGACCTGGGCAACTGTGCATTTTAAAGGCTCTTATGAAGTCGCAATAGCTGAGGAGTTCAGCAAAGCCACAGGAACACCAGAGCCATTAAAATATGCAGAAAGGGAAGGCTTTAAGATTAACATTTAAGGTTTATAAATCTTGCAAATGTAGCTAATTGAACAAATAATTAAATAAGTTAATCCCAGTATCTTCAAAAAGCACATTTACTTTTGTCATGAACTGCACCTCTCAATAGATTGTCCAGAATGTCACCCATTCAGGGAAACCACCACACTCACAAAATTTATCAGGAAAAAAAATTATTTTATTCAACTGAGAATCTTTAATTGTCTTTTGGAAAATTCATCCAGCATCCCTTAAGCAATTTTTATACTGTATATACAGAAGTAATTAGGAATCTGGCCTCCAGCCCAATGCAGAATTGAAATAAAAACCCTCAAAATTAAATTCTGCTCGTTCATTATCTTCTCCTTTTCTTCTAAAATTCTTTTAAAGTTGTCTGCATAGCATAATTTAAAGTTGTTTTCATTCA
>NW_024544512.1:0-23646 GCF_018167655.1 Microtus oregoni
AATTATAGAAGCCTAGATATTGCTACTTAGGTGATCAAACTAAATTTGTATAATGACTTTGGGAAAGAGGCTAGATCCAGATAGAGATAGAATATGAAATATCTGGTTGTGAGGGAGTGAGTACTTACCAGGCCATACCATGGTGGAGGACTCAGGAATACAGAATTTGGATTCGGGTAAGATAGTTAGCAAAATGAGTACTATATGTAGATTCAAGCAGCGCAGGTCCTTGTAGGACAATGTATGTTGGTTGGAGGACAGGAGTAGATGCTGGGATTCGGCCCTCACATTTGGAACTCTGTTGAATCCTGTGAGCATTACTACAACATGCAAGAATATCAGTGGCAAAAACTAGACTTGGACACTTGTAGTGACTTATGATCTGTTTGTTGGCATATGGGGAAACGCTATCTGGTAGGGGAAATATTCTGGGCTTGGTCTTTGGGGAAGATATGGAAAGTCTGGATTGGAAATGGAGTTGTGAAAGCAGGGCAACTATTTCATGCATGGGTGTAGGTGTGTTAAATTCAGGGGAGCCTAACTGTTGACTATACCAAAGAAGGAGTTGCTGGACCTAGTCTTGGCTGAAGGCTTTGAAAACCTTCACAGGCCTAAAATTTGCAAATGCAAGGCACATGAGGCAGCTGTAAGTCAGACAGCAAGTGGAAAATCAAATATTCACTTGTGTGTAGTGGGTTACTCAATTGGCTAAAGTTGGGTCCTGGTGGTTGTGGGATGTCTGGTTATATAATGAAGTGGTTTAGGCATCGGAATCATCCTGCAGATGGATTCAGGTAGGATGGTTACTGTTGGGAATGTAGATGCTGGATACAGCACAAAAGAATGTGCTAGGACAAGGCCAGTTGGAGGGAAAGTGCCAGCAGAAGCTTAGAACTATCTATCAAAGCACGGTAGGACTAAGATTGAACCTAGGGTTTGGAACTCAGCAAACAGCTAAAAGTCACTATAAGTGTGAGAAAACAGCTCTTTTAGAGTTCTCACTGGATGTTTCATCAGGTCTGGACTCTACTGGAGTAGGAAAAGAATTATCTGCTCGAAAGGTGCACTTACTTCTCTTGGCATTGTAGAAGGATTTGGACAGTCTTGGCATGCTGTGATATTATGTAGTCAGCCAGAGATCCTGTGGTTTGATGAGGTTGGGGTTGTCTCAGTGGGAATGTATATGTTGTCTACAGCACAGGAGGATTTGATGGGACTAGGAATCCTATATGCTATGAATATGTTTTATTACCATTGGTTATTCAAGAAGATGCTTTGGGCAATCGATTAGTAGAATATAGCCAGGCAGGAAATCTGAACAGAGATATAGAGAGAAAGTAGGCAGAGTCAGGGAGATGCCATGTAGCTGCTGAAGGAGAAAACCAGCAGCTACCAGTGAGAGCCTTACTGGTATGGATCATAATGATACATAGATATACAAAAGGGAATCCCACATCAATATGAGCTATGTTTGGAGGGATGTGGAAAAACAGTATTTGGAACAGGAAATATTCACTAGGTTCGAACTTTAGGAGGACACGATAACTTTTCATAAGGAGTGGGGTTATTCCATTAGCCAGTACAGGTATGATAAGTGTTGGGGAACTCCCAGTGTTGGCTACAGAATAGTAGTAGCTGGTGGGATCATGCTGTGTTTTGAGATTTGTGTCCCTAAAACATGCCAAAATCACTACTGCAGAGTGCAAGGGTCCATTCTTTGATGGGACAGGGACTATTCAATCTAGGATAAATTCCACTGAATATGGAAAACCAATTACAGAGTATGGATATCTTCACCTGGATAAATCCTGGAGGGGGACATAGGAAGTCTGGGTATGGTGTGAAGAGGTATGGGCAACTCTAAGACCCCTGTTGGTTTATCTAAATAGGATTATATCTGGCTGTAGCCCAGATGTTCTCTATAATATAGGGAAAATGTTCTAAATAGGCTGCAACATGTTGAAGCCTAAAATTCACTACTATAAGGCAAGGAGTCCAGACCAAGATTGAACATTTCTTATGGTTTCCAGGTTATACATAACAGAATGTTAAAAATCAAGTGTCTAATACTGTGTGATATTCTCAATAGGCTAGACAGCCGGAAGATAGGAGAACCCTGGTTATGGACTGGGCTTAGGTTGGTTGTAGAAAGCCTCCTTAGGTGAGTGAGTATATTAAAGGAGGCTGTATGCTCACCACAGTAAAAGAGATATTGAGGCTAGGCTGGGTCAGATGACTTGGGATAAGGTGGAAGCCTGGAGGCCATGATTTGTTGCTACACAGCCAGAGAAGATATGGACACTGGTTTGCGTATATTCATTAGGTACAGAGGAATGTGGAGATGCAAGTATTCGTGTGTGTGTGTTTGTGTGTGTGTGTGTGTGTGTGTATGTGTGTGTGTGAGTGTGTGTGTGTACGGTCAACAGGCTAAGTCATGGAGTAGGAATGTTATTTGGGAATGATTTTAGGGAAGACATTCAAGATACTAGCCAAAGATTGAGGTGGACATTTTGGACTAAACCATTGACAGGGATAGTATTGTTGAAGAATTTGGAGAAGCAAATGATCTGTCATGTGTTCTACCACAACAAAGGTAGATATGTAAAAAAGTTTGAGGTGGAAAATTTGCCTTAGAGTTATTAAACAAAGTCTCCATCTAAACCCAAACTCCCTTTGCCTTCTCAATATCTTCCCCCTATCATCAAAGTGTCAGGAGTGGTACAGTCCACTATTTGTTCCTTCCTTCCCCAGGCATTCTTGTGGGTCAGAACCAGACTTTGTGATGTCAGAGCACAAGCTCACCTACTATTGGTCGAGACCTTGATGATGACTCAGGTCTGAGGGTGTGGCCTTCCCTACTCTGCCAGTTGTTCACAGCCCCTCGAGGGAGAAACAACACGCGCTCACGCGACTTGGTGATGGAGAGTCTAGCAAAGGAACCTAAGGAATCACTGTCCGACATGGATCTCCCAACATCCAGTAGTGATGTTCCAATGGCAGCGAACGGGCCAGTCCTTATGGTGAAGACAAAGGCAGCTCTAAAGCAGTATCCACCTTACATGTCGTGTGGAAAGGTGAGTTGACGAACCCTACTGGAGCTCCCTCCTCTACTCATTTACTCTTACCTAAAGTCACTACCTCTCTCCTTCCTGGCATAAATCCCTTATCAATTCTCACCTCTTCCGACAAAGTGTCCTTCACATGCCTCTCCTGACTTCTCCCTCTATTAACTAATTCTTGTGTTCACCTCTTGCCATTCCAGGCACACAAGAAAAGCAAACACCGGAAGCACTCCTCAAAGAAGAGGAACAAGAGAAAGAGGGAGGCCGAAGAGGCAGCTGCCCTCAAACGGAAGAAAATCAAAGTGAAAGCTGTTACTGCAATGCCTGAACCTAAGGAGGAGGAGCCTGAAAAGGAAGCCGAGGTGCACACTACTGGAGAAGCAAGCGTGGTCGCAGCAGCCGATGAGGGGGAGAGCCAATAAGATGGCTATCATGAAGACGGGGAATGCCCAAATATGACAAAGAAAATTGCATTGGTATAAATTTCTTAAATTGAAAATAAATTCAATTTAGTTGAAAAGCTATGTGTCTTTTACAGTGACTAAAGGTGAAACCAGGAAAGGGAAGGAAAAATGATGGTTATAGGAGAAGAGAGGGAAGATGGGTGGGTGAATGGCAATGGAGAGATTTGTTCTTCACTAGGTTTGGGACAGTCATAGTGGGTTCATGGAAAGAGGGGGAGTTTGGGTTGGTAGAAGACAAGGGAGGGATTTGGGTCTACAGAGGTTTGGGCATTAATTGTGGGTGCATAAAAGAGGCGAGTTTGTGTGGGAAGAAGACAAGGGAGGGATTAGGGTCTCCAAAATTTTGTGGCTTTAACGGTGAGAGCATGGAAAGAGAGGGAGTTTTGGTGGGTAGGAGACAAGGGAGGGATTTGTGTCTCCAAAGGTTTGGGCATCAATGGTGGGTGCATGGAAGACGGGGAGTTTGGGTGGGAAGAAGACAAGGGAGGGATTTGTGTCTCCAAAGTTTTGGGGCAGTAATGGTGAGGGCATGAAAAGAAAGGGAGTTTGGGTGGGAAGATGACAAGGGAGGGATTTGGGTCTCCAAAGAATTGGTCATCAATGGTGGGTGCCTGGAAGAGGGGGAGTTAGGGTGGATAGAAGACAAGGAAGGGATTTGTGTCTCCAAAGGATTTGGGCAGTAATGGTGAGTGCATGAAAAGAAAGGGAACTTGGGTTGGTAGAAGACAAGGGAGGGATTTGTGTCTCCAAAGGTTTGGGCATCACTTGTGGGTGCATGGAAGAAAGGGAGTTTGGGTGTGTAGGAGACAAGGGAGGGATTTGTGTTTTTAAAGGTTTGGGCATCAATGAAGGGTGCATGGAAGAGGGGGAGTTTGGGTGGGAAGAAGACAAAGGAGGGATTTTTGTCTCCAAACGTTTGGGCACCATTGGTGTGTGCCAGGATGAGGGGGATTTTGGGGCAGTAATGGTGAGTGCATGAAAAGGAAGGGAGCATGATTGGGTAGAAGACAAGGGAGGAATTTGGGTCTCCAAAGGTTTGGGCATCAATGGTGGGTGCATGAAAGTGGGGATGTTTGGGTTGGAAGAAGACAAGGGTGGGATTTGGGTCTCCTAAGTTTTGGGCAACAATGGTGGGTGCATGGAAGAGGGGGAGTTCGGGTGGGAAGAAGACAAGGTTGGGATTTGGGTCTCCAAAGGTTTGGGAAACAATGGTTGGTGCATGGAAGAGGGGGAGTTTGGGTGGGAAGAAGACAAGGGAGGGATTTGGGTTTCCATATGTTTGGAGCAGTAATGGTGAGTGCATGGAAAGAGAGTGAGTTTGGGTGGGTAGAAAACACGGGAGGGATTTGGGTCTCCAAAGGTATGGGCAACAATTTTGGGTGCATGGAAGAGAGGGAGTTTGGGTGGGTAGGAAAAAAAGGGAGGGATTTTGGTCTCCAAAAGTTTGGGCATCAATGGTGGGTGCCTTGAAGAGGGGGATTTTGTGTGGGTAGAAGACAAGGGAGGGATTTGTGTCTCCAAAATTTTGGGGCAGTAATTGTGAGAGCTTGGAAAGAGTGGGAATATGGGTGGGTAATACCAGGGAAGGGAGTTGGATCTCATATACTTTAGAGAGTGTAATGAAGGGTAAATGATAAGAGACATTTGGGTGGGTACATGACAAGGGAAGGATTTGATTCTCAAATACTCAGGTGGCAGTAATCATGAGTATCTGTTAAGAGAGGAGTTTGGGTTATTATATGAAGGGTGGGATTAGGGTCTCAGAAAGATGGGGTCAGAAATGGTGGATATATAGCAACAGAGGGAGTATGCTGGGTAAATGAAAGGGAGGGATTTGGGTCTTATACACGTTAGGGGCAGCAATGGTGAGTATGTAGCAAGAGAAATACCTTGGATGGGCATACGACAATGGAGAGATTAGGGTCTCACAAAGCTGGTGGCAAAATGAGGGGTATATGCCCAGAGAGGGCTTTGGGTAGCTGTATGACCAGGGGGTGTTTGGGTCTCTTAAGGTTTGTGGCAGAAATAATTGGTATATTTCATGAAACAGAGTTTAGGTGGGTATATGTCAAGAGAGGGGGTTTTGTTGGGCTTATAAACATGGATATATTTGGGTCTGACATGTTTCGGGGAAGAAATGGTGGTTACATCACAAGACAGGAAATTGTGTGGTTACATGAAAATAGAAGAATTTTCAGTGGGCATATGGCAAGAGAAGGATTTGGGTCACAGCAGGATGGGGGCAGACATGGTGGATATATGGCTAGCGAGGGAGTTTGGGTGAGTACATGACATGGGGCAGATTGGGCCATCACAACGTTTGGGGGAAGAAATGGTGGAAACATTATAAGAGAGAGTATTAGGTTTGGTGTATGGCTAAGGAGGAATGAGTGTCTTGGAAGGATGGGTCCAGAAATAGTGGGTACATGGCGAGAGAGGGAGTTCACTTGGTTGAATGAAAGGGAGAGATTTGTGTCTGATAAGGTTTTAGGGAAGAAATATTGGCTATATGGCAAGAGAGGTAGTGTGGATAGGCAGATGACAAAGGAGGGATGTGGTCTCATAAGGATGAAGGCAGCAACAGTGGGGAGAGAGAGAGAGAGAGAGAGAGAGAGAGAGAGAGATTGGGTTGGTATATGATATGAGAGAGATTATGGTTTTACAAAGTTTGATGGCAGATAAACAATTTTCATGAATTTACGATAAAGATGGATTTGATTGCGTGTATTGTGTGAACCACACCTTGAACTCAAATTTCAAGTTGAGGCCTAGAAAATTGATTTAGGTGGGTATATGACACAGAAGACTCTTTGGTGTTGAAGATGGAAAATCTGACATTTTGTATACTATAGGGATAGAGGCCAGAAAAGGAATATGGTTTGATATATAAAAAGAAGAAAATTTGGGTTAGCATATGACAAAGAAGGGACTTTGGTTCCCACAGATTTGAGGGTCATACCACACATGCACTGTAAGACTCATAGAGGTAATTATGGAGCATTGAATCCAAATTGCTACATTTATCTAATCTCATAGATACGGATGAAGAAGACTGTGCTCCACCATCCATGTATTTTGCAAGATCCGGGCAAAACTTCACAGTATGAATGTCTCAACCTATCTGAGGTGAAGTGTGTGAGTGACAGTTATCCCCACAAATAGCTGTTATGTTTCCTGTTTGGCAACTTTTTTTGAATGTTGGTTTTATACCTCACCATCCAATGTAAGTAAGGAAATCTCCCCAGGAGCAATAATCACCCAGCAAACTCAAATCTACTGATCACATCTCAGTGAAAGGAATGGTAATTTGAAGTGACAGGTTTACCCTTGGTTATCCTTTATAAAAAATTTGTGTTTTAATAGGGCTTTTAGAATGGGCTGCTTACATAACAGGCCTAGCAGAAATGAGGATATACTAATGAGACAATTGTGTAGCTTGATCTATCAGAACAGTCAAATCATTGACTTCAACGTAATGAGTATTTCTACAGAAATCTCATGCCATGTAAAGCAATGTTCTCTACCCAAAGGAAAACCTTGTCTCCTTAAAGAGATTTCACACAATTCCTACTATCAAACCACCTTGCCAGATAAGACTAACAATTAGACAATGATGGGTGAGCTAAGGGAGGGTAGATGCCACCTCCTGACCACAACTGCTTATATGTCAATACCCTGTCCCTCTAGCTAAACTCTAATCTCAGTTCAGGACTTCAAGATGCAAGAGACTTGAAAGGGTCTCTGGATCTCTTTATCACTAGTTAATTGGATGCTTGCCTATAATTTTAGGAAATTAATTCATGATCATCATGTCAGGATTCAGGCAAACACGGCACTGGGCCTGTTGTTGAGTCCATACCAACTGATTCATCAGTAGTAGGTAGAGAGAGAGAGAGACGAGGCCTGATGTGGGAATGTAAACCTCAAAACCCACCCTCAGTGACATATATTATCCACAAAGGCTATATGCATTCCAGCATGGTCACACCTCCTAATTTCCCAAACAGTTGCACTTCTTGGTAACTAAGTAAGTATTCAAGTACATGAGAGCCTGTTTTTCATTCCCTTTCATTAACTGTCACATTTCTCTAGAAGCCACCAACTGTCAGTAGTTTGTCAGTTAGAGGTACAGACTTCTGAGCCATCCCCCATAGTCAAAGATGCACTGTAGGAGGGCTCGAGAGTCTAACTGGCAAACTCCTGACAGTTGGTGGCTTCTAGAGAAGTGTGAGAGTTAATGTGGATGGAAACCATACTGGCATATATTTGAGTGCTTAGTCACCAAGCATACTGGAATATGACCTGGCCTCATCTTACACAGGCCTTTGCATGCAATCACGACGGCTCTGTATTTGTGAGAGCAATGACTCTGTCATGTCTTGAGATCACAATTTCACTCTTGGCATCTGCAGCCTCAGACTCATAAAATCTTTTTAAATGCTCCCTGCAATGGTACCTGAGTCTTGAAGAGAGGGCTACAAATATCCCATTGCACATACTCTCATTTTTTTCCAGGATGACCAGTTGTGAATGTCTTTTTTAAACATAATCTACAGCACGAGGTCTCTGATGAGGTATGAGAACTGCACTAATCTGTAGTTATCGAGGTATGAATGTAGAGTGAAGCTTGATACTTCATTCATTTAACAAAATAATAGTATGAGGTTCAATACTGGGTCCTTGGATCTCCATAACCATGTGTTCTCGACAAAGCTTACAGCAGCAGGCATGTGTTGCTTTCTGAAGAGTAGACCTTAAATTCACTCTTAAGGAGCTGATTATTCCCAGAAAGTTTGTACCACTATTGCATTCATGGACATATCTTTCTAGGTTGTTCATTAATATAGTATGCAATATTCTTAGTTTGGTACAACGACTGATGATCCTCCCAGGAGCACACCATGTAGGCTAGAGCAAAGGATGAAATACTGGGACTAAACTGGGAACTAGGATTTAGGACTTTGATGAAGTTAGAGATCATTACTGCAAGGCAAAGATTTCAGGCTACTATAGTGGCACTGCCTAAGGCTCATGATTTACACGCTACAGGATACGAAAACAGAAATATTGGGATGTATGTGGAATATCCAATAGACTAGGCCCTAGAAGAGAACACAGAAAGTTTGTGTATAGAGAGGGGTAGTATAGTCAACATCTAGTCCTGTGCCTGTGGATAGGGCAAGTACTTGTGGCACTCTAATTGTTCCTTATAGCACTGAAATTGGGGGTGTATGAGATTTGGGACCATGATGAAGCCTGAAGGCCTCTGCTCTGAAGTATAAGTTGTTTGTCTAGGCTGGGGTACTGGTATGGATTCAGCAGGATGTGCAAAAACATTTATGATGAGTATGTTAGGGATAATTAACAGGCCTGACTCTGGAGAGGTCATGGGGAATCTGAGTACAGAGTTGGGTTGTATAGGCAGCACACAGTGTTCTGTGGCTAAGTGTTGTAACAGGAACTTCATGCAGGAACCAAGATCTTACCTATTGCAAAGAAGAACATGAAGCAAAGGATTTCGGACATTGACAAAAGTTAGAAGTCACTACAAGGATGGGTGGTGGTGGTGTATGACTTTAATCATAGCACTTGGGAGGCAGAGGCAGGAGGATCTCTGTGAGTGTGAAGCCAACCTGGTCTACAGAGCTAGTGCAAAAATAGACTTCAAAGTTACGTAGAGAAGCCTTCTCTCAAAATAAAAATAGATAGATAGATAGACAGATAGGTAGATATAAGTAAGTCATTGCGAGGGAGAACAAGCACTATTCTAGGGATGCCACTAGATTGTCTGGACTCCACTAGTTTGGGAAAACAATTATCTCTGCAGAAGGGTGCATACCTCTATAGTCTTTGTAGGAGGATATGGACAGTCTGGGCATGTGTGCAAGAACGTTTAGTGCAGAGGGAGCCTAGCTGTTCACTAAAGCATAGTAGAAGTTGCTGGGCCTAAGCTTGTCTGCACACATTCAAACCTGTAGATGCCTAAAGCTCGCAAATGGAAGGCAAATGTGGTTCTAGTAGGTCAGGCTGCATGTGGAAAAACAAGTATTCATGTTTGTGTTGGTTATTACTCACTAGGCTAAACCCTGGAGGCCGAGCATGTGGGATGTCTAGGGACAAAGATAGGTGTCTTAATCATTTAAATGTCACTTGTGATTGAATGAAGGTAGAATGGTTCAAGTTGAGAGTATGGAAGTTGGATATAGCACAAAGGAATAGGCTAGGACAAGATCAGTTGGAGAAACCAGAGTCTGCAGAAGCCTAGAGCCATCAAGTACAAGGAACTCATAGCCACACTAGTCATGGTCACTGGATGTTCGACCATTCTAGTTACGCCAGAAAATAAAATGTCAGATAGGGATGTAAACACCAGGCTCACCCAGGAGGAGACCACAGGAAGTCTGTGTATTTATTGGTGTATTTTATGTGTCACAAGGCTTTCTGAAAGTAGATGTGGGTAGACAGGGATAGGGTACATCCCTATGGGAGCATAGATATAGGCTACAGCCAAGGACAAAATGCTTGGCATAGGCTAGGGCCAAGGAATGGGGACCTTGTTGAATTCCAGGGGTCATTAAAGCAAGGCTAGGAGTCCAGACATCTGTGCCAAACTGCATGCAGCATGGGATTTATGTTTTCCATGACATGAAAACAGAAATATTGGGTTGTGTTTGGAGTTTCAGTAACTAGACTCTGGGGAGTGGATGGGAAGTTTGTGTATAGAGTGCCATGGTATAGTGAACATCTAGTCCTGTGGCCATAGATAGGACAACTATTGTAGAAAAACTAAATGTTAACTATAGCACATGAATAGATGGAGGGGCTGTGCTGGGGTGTGAGATTTTACACCCTACTGAATCCTAGAGGCACCTGTTATGTGTTATAGGTTGTCAATGTAGGCTAAAGTACTGTGATCAATTCAGCAAGTTGTAGAAAATCATGTATGATGAGTACATTTGGTGTTAGTCTACAGGCTTGACTCTGGGGAGTACATGGGTATTCTGGGTAATCTGGGTATTAAGTTGTGTTGTATAGGTAGCCTAGAGTGTCCTGTGTGTAAGTGTTGTTTCAGGAGATTCATGCAGGACACTATATGTTGCATTCAGCCTAAGAGACCATGGTGGGACTAAGATGGAACAAAGGATTTGGAACACTACCAACAGCTAGAAGTCACTACTATTGAAATCTAGGGATGACACTGGATGTTCCATCCAGTCTGGACTCCACTGAATTAGAAAAACAATGATAGGATGCAGAGCAGTGCTCTGAAATCTAGATGATGGAGGAGTATTCTGATAGTCTGGGGATAGAATGGTCATGTAGGGCAGCCACAACTCCTCTGGTTCTATGAGAGATTGATAGTCTTTGTGGGAATCTAGATGCTGTCAACAGCACAGAAATAGTTGATGGGTCTAAGAATGCCGGAGATTGCTATGGAGGCAGCTGGAGAAGACCAGGACACTGGTTGTTGCAACTTGGGTAAATCAAGCCCTCTATGTACAAAGTACTGAGTGGGTAACTAAACTAAACAAGTTAAAATGTGGGAAGACATAGAAAATCTGAATAAGGAATAATGTTCTATATTGTACCTAAAGTGTCCCGTGGATGTACTAGTGCAGGGTAAGTGCTAGCAAAGACTAGATATTCACGATAGAAAAGGAGGATTCCTGAGAATAGTCTGAGCTGAGTTATTTGGGACCATACTCCCGAGAAGACCCTTGAATCAAGAGGCAAACAGCCAGATTATGCAGGGGTGCTGGCTGTTAAACTCAAGCTAGATGCAGATGGATATGGAAAACAAGTATTGGTTGGTGGCATATATAAGAAGCCAGTTCCTGGAGGAGAACATAAGAATGTGGTGGAGTAGGGTGCTGCAGGTAACACAGAGGGTACTGTGGGTGGGTGAAGGTAGCAACTTGTCTGCTGCATGTATGTCGGCAATCGCACACGTGGAAGGCCAAGATATGGGATTTCCGAAATTATAGAAGCCTAGGTATTGCTACTTTGGTGATCAAACTAAATTTGTATAATGACTTTGGGAAAGAGGCTAGATCCAGATAGAGATAGAATATGAAATATCTGGTTGTGAGGGAGTGAGTACTTACCAGGCCATACCATTTCGGAGGACTCAGGAATACAGAATTTGGATTCGGGTAAGATAGTTAGCAAAATGAGTACTATATGTAGATTCAAGCAGCGCAGGTCCTTGTAGGACAATGTATGTTGGTTGGAGGACAGGAGTAGATGCTGGGATTCGGCCCTCGCATTTGGAACTCTGTTGAATCCTGTGAGCATTACTACAACATGCAAGAATAGCAGTGGCAAAAACTAGACTTGGACACTTGTAGTGACTTATGATCTGTTTGTTGGCATATGGGGAAACGCTATCTGGTAGGTGAAATATTCTGGGCTTGGTCTTTGGGGAAGATATGTAAAGTCTGGATTGGAAATGGAGTTGTGAAAGCAGGGCAACTATTTCATGCATGGGTGTAGGTGTGTTAAATTCAGGGGAGCCTAACTGTTGACTATACCAAAGAAGGAGTTGCTGGACCTAGTCTTGGCTGAAGGCTTTGAAAACCTTCACAGGCCTAAAATTTGCAAATGCAAGGCACATGAGGCAGCTGTAAGTCAGACTGCAAGTGGAAAATCAAATATTCATTTGTGTGTAGTGGGTTACTCAATTGGCTAAAGTTCGGTCATGGTGGTTGTGGGATGTCTGGTTATATAATGAAGTGGTTTAGGCATCGGAATCATCCTGCAGATGGATTCAGGTAGGATGGTTACTGTTGGGAATGTAGATGCTGGATACAGCACAAAAGAATGTGCTAGGACAAGGCCAGTTGGAGGGAAAGTGCCAGCAGAAGCTTAGAACTATCTATCAAAGCATGGTAGGACTAAGATGAAGCCTAGGGTTTGGAACTCAGCAAACAGCTAAAAGTCACTATAAGTGTGAGAAAACAGCTCTTTTAGAGTTCTCACTGGATGTTTCATCAGGTCTGGACTCTACTGGAGTAGGAAAAGAATTATCTGCTCGAAAGGTGCACTTACTTCTCTTGGCATTGTAGAAGGATTTGGACAGTCTTGGCATGCTGTGATATTATGTAGTCAGCCAGAGATCCTGTGGTTTGATGAGGTTGGGGTTGTCTCAGTGGGAATGTATATGTTGTCTACAGCACAGGAGGATTTGATGGGACTAGGAATCCTATATGCTATGAATATGTTTTATTACCATTGGTTATTCAAGAAGATGCTTTGGGCAATCGATTAGTAGAATATAGCCAGGCAGGAAATCTGAACAGAGATATAGAGAGAAAGTAGGCAGAGTCAGGGAGATGCCATGTAGCTGCTGAAGGAGAAAACCAGCAGCTACCAGTGAGAGCCTTACTGGTATGGATCATAATGATGCATAGATATACAAAAGGGAATCCCACATCAATATGAGCTATGTTTGGAGGGATGTGGAAAAACAATATTTGGAACAGGAAATATTCACTAGGTTCGAACTTTAGGAGGACACGATAACTTTTCATAAGGAGTGGGGTTATTCCATTAGCCAGTACAGGTATGATAAGTGTTGGGGAACTCTCAGTGTTGGCTACAGAATAGTAGTAGCTGGTGGGATCATGCTGTGTTTTGAGATTTGTGTCCCTAAAACATGCCAAAAATCACTACTGCAGAGTGCAAGGGTCCATTCTTTGATGGGACAGGGACTATTCAATCTAGGATAAATTCCACTGAATATGAAAAACCAATTACAGAGTATGGATATCTTCACCTGGATAAATCCTGGAGGGGGACATAGGAAGTCTGGGTATGGTGTGAAGAGGTATGGGCAACTCTAAGACCCCTGTTGGTTTATCTAAATAGGATTATATCTGGCTGTAGCCCAGATGTTCTCTATAATATAGGAAAAATGTTCTAAATAGGCTGCAACATGTTGAAGCCTAAAATTCACTACTATAAGGCAAGGAGTCCAGACCAAGATTGAACATTTCTTATGGTTTCCAGGTTATACATAACAGAATGTTAAAAATCAAGTGTCTAATACTGTGTGATATTCTCAATAGGCTAGACACCAGAAGATAGGAGAAACCTGGTTATGGACTGGGCTTATGTTGGTTGTAGAAAGCCTCCTTAGGTGAGTGAGTATATTAAAGGAGGCTGTATGCTCACCACAGTAAAAGAGATATTGAGGCTAGGCTGGGTCACCTGACTTGGGATAAGGTGGAAGCCTGGAGGCCATGATTTGTTGCTACACAGCCAGACAAGATATGGACACTGGTTTGCGTATATTCATTAGGTACAGAGGAATGTGGAGATGCAGGTATTCGTGTGTGTGTGTGTGTGTGTGTGTGTGTGTGTGTGGGTGTATGTGTGTGTGAGTGTGTGTGTGTGTACGGTCAACAGGCTAAGCCATGGAGTAGGAATGTTGTTTGGGAATGATTTTAGGGAAGACATTCAAGATACTAGCCAAAGATTGAGGCGGACATTTTGGACTAAACCATTGACAGGGATAGTATTGTTGAAGAATTTGGAGAAGCAAATGATCTGTCATGTGTTCTACCACAACAAAGGTAGATATGTAAAAAAGGTTGAGGTGGAAAATTTGCCTTAGAGTTATTAAACAAAGTCTCCATCTAAACCCAAACTCTCTTTGCCTTCTCAATATCTTCCCCCTATCATCAAAGTGTCAGGAGTGGTACAGTCCACTATTTGTTCCTTCCTTCCCCAGGCATTCTTGTGGGTCAGAACCAGACTTTGTGATGTCAGAGCACAAGCTCACCTACTATTGGTCGAGACCTTGATGATGACTCAGGTCTGAGGGTGTGGCCTTCCCTACTCTGCCAGTTGTTCACAGCCCCTTGAGGGAGAAACAACAGGCGCTCACGCGACTTGGTGATGGAGACTCTAGCAAAGGAACCTAAGGAATCACTGTCCGACTTGGATCTCCCAACATCCAGTAGTGATGTTCCGATGGCAGCGAACGGGCCAGTCCTTATGATGAAGACAAAGGCAGCTCTAAAGCAGTATCCACCTTACATGTCGTGCGGAAAGGTGAGTTGACGAACCCTACTGGAGCTCCCTCCTCTACTCATTTACTCTTACCTAAAGTCACTACCTCTCTCCTTCCTGGCATAAATCCCTTATCAATTCTCACCTCTTCCGACAAAGTGTCCTTCACATGCCTCTCCTGACTTCTCCCTGTATTAACTAATTCTTGTGTTCACCTCTTGCCATTCCAGGCACACAAGAAAAGCAAACACCGGAAGCACTCCTCAAAGAAGAGGAACAAGAGAAAGAGGGAGGCCGAAGAGGCAGCTGCCCTCGAACGGAAGAAAATCAAAGTGAAAGCTGTTACTGCAATGCCTGAACCTAAGGAGGAGGAGCCTGAAAAGGAAGCCGAGGTGCACACTACTGGAGAAGCAAGCGTGGTCGCAGCAGCCGATGAGGGGGAGAGCCAATAAGATGGCTATCATGAAGACGGGGAATGCCCAAATATGACAAAGAAAATTGCATTGGTATAAATTTCTTAAATTGAAAATAAATTCAATTTAGTTGAAAAGCTATGTGTCTTTTACAGTGACTAAAGGCGAAACCAGGAAAGGGAAGGAAAAATGATGGTTATAGGAGAAGAGAGGGAAGATGGGTGGGTGATTGGCAATGGAGAGATTTGTTCTTCACTAGGTTTGGGACAGTCATAGTGGGTTCATGGAAAGAGGGGGAGTTTGGGTTGGTAGAAGACAAGGGAGGGATTTGGGTCTACAAAGGTTTGGGCATTAATTGTGGGTGCATAAAAGAGGCAAGTTTGTGTGGGAAGAAGAAAAGGGAGGGATTAGGGTCTCCAAAATTTTGTGGCTTTAACGGTGAGAGCATGGAAAGAGAGGGAGTTTTGGTGGGTAGGAGACAAGGGAGGGATTTGTGTCTCCAAAGGTTTGGGCATCAATGGTGGGTGCATGGAAGACGGGGAGTTTGGGTGGGAAGAAGACAAGGGAGGGATTTGGGTCTCCAAAGTTTTGGGACAGTAATGGTGAGGGCATGAAAAGAAAGGGAGTTTGGGTGGGAAGATGACAAGGGAGGGATTTGGGTCTCCAAAGAATTGGTCATCAATGGTGGGTGCATGGAAGAGGGGGAGTTAGGGTGGATAGAAGACAAGGAAGGGATTTGTGTCTCCAAAGGATTTGGGCAGTAATGGTGAGTGCATGAAAAGAAAGGGAACTTGGGTTGGTAGAAGACAAGGGAGGGATTTGTGTCTCCAAAGGTTTGGGCATCACTTGTGGGTGCATGGAAGAAAGGGAGTTTGGGTGTGTAGGAGACAAGGGAGGGATTTGTGTTTTTAAAGGTTTGGGCATCAATGATGGGTGCATGGAAGAGGGGGAGTTTGGGTGGGAAGAAGACAAGGGAGGGATTTTTGTCTCCAAACGTTTGGGCATCATTGGTGGGTGCCTGGATGAGGGGGATTTTGGGGCAGTAATGGTGAGTGCATGAAAAGAAAGGGAGCATGGGTGGGTAGAAGACAAGGGAGGGATTTGTGTCTCCAAAGGTTTGGGCATCAATGGTGGGTGCATGAAAGTGGGGATGTTTGGGTTGGAAGAAGACAAGGGTGGGATTTGGGTCTCCAAAGGTTTGGGCAACAATGGTGGGTGCATGGAAGAGGGGGAGTTCGGGTGTGAAGAAGACAAGGTTGGGATTTGGGTCTCCAAAGGTTTGGGAAACAATGGTGGGTGCATGGAAGAGGGGGAGTTTGGGTGGGAAGAAGACAAGGGAGTGATTTGGGTTTCCATATGTTTGGAGCAGTAATGGTGAGTGCATGGAAAGAGAGGGAGTTTGGGTGGGTAGAAGACACGGGAGGGATTTGGGTCTCCAAATGTTTGGGCATCAATTGTGGGTTCATGGAAGAGAGGGAGTTTGGGTGGGTAGGATAAAAGGGAGGGATTTGTGTCTCCAAAAGTTTGGGCATCAATGGTGGGTGCCTTGAAGAGGGGGATTTTGTGTGGGTAGAAGAAAAGGGAGGGATTTGTGCCTCCAAAATTTTGGGGCAGTAATGGTGAGAGCTTGGATAGAGTGGGAATATGGGTGGGTAATGCCAGGGAAGGGAGTTGGATCTCATATACTTTGGAGAGTGTAATGATGGGTAAATGATAAGAGAAATTTGGGTGGGTACATGACAAGGGAAGGATTTGATTCTCAAATACTCAGGTCGCAGAAATCATGAGTATCTGTTAAGAGAGGAGTTTGGGTTATTATATGAAGGGTGGGATTAGGGTCTCAGAAAGATGGGGTCAGAAATGGTGGATATATAGCAACAGAGGGAGTATGCTGGGTAAATGACAAGGGAGGGATTTGGGTCTTATACACTTTAGGGGCAGCAATGGTGAGTATGTAGCAAGAGAAATACTTTGGATGGGCATATGACAATGGAGAGATTAGGGTCTCACAAAGCTGGTGGCAAAATGATGGGTATATGCCCAGAGAGGAGTTTGGGTAGCTGTATGACCAGGGGGTGTTTGGGTCTCTTAAGGTTTGGGGCAGAAATAATTGGTATATTTCATGAAACAGAGTTTGGGTGGGTATATGTCAAGAGAGGGGGTTTTGTTGGGCTTATAAACATGGATATATTTGGGTCTGACATGTTTGGGGGAAGAAATGGTGGTTACATCACAAGACAGGACATTGTGTGGTTACATGAAAATAGAAGAATTTTCAGTGGGCATATGGCAAGAGAAGGATTTGGGTCACAGCAGGATGGGGGCAGACATGGTGGATATATGGCTAGCGAGGGAGTTTGGGTGAGTACATGACATGGGGCAGATTGGGCCATCACAACGTTTGGGGGAAGAAATGGTGGAAACATTATAAGAGAGAGTATTAGGTTTGGTGTATGGCTAAGGAGGAATGAGTGTCTTGGAAGGATGGGTCCAGAAATAGTGGGTACATGGCGAGAGAGGGAGTTCACTTGGTTGAATGAAAGGGAGAGATTTGTGTCTGATAAGGTTTTAGGGAAGAAATATTGGCTATATGGCAAGAGAGGTAGTGTGGATAGGCAGATGACAAAGGAGGGATGTGGTCTCATAAGGATGAAGGCAGCAACAGTGGGGAGACAGAGAGAGAGAGATAGATAGAGAGAGAGAGAGAGAGAGAGAGAGAGAGAGAGAGAGAGATTGGGTTGGTATATGATATGAGAGAGATTATGGTTTTACAAAGTTTGATGGCAGATAAACAATTTTCATGAATTTACGATAAAGATGGATTTGATTGCGTGTATTGTGTGAACCACACCTTGAATTCAAATTTCAAGTTGAGGCCTAGAAAATTGATTTAGGTGGGTATATGACAAAGAAGACTCTTTGGTGTTGAAGATGGAAAATCTGACATTTTGTATACTATAGGGATAGAGGCCAGAAAAGGAATATGGTTTGATATATAAAAAGAAGAAAATTTGGGTTAGCATATGACAAAGAAGGGACTTTGGTTCCCACAGATTTGAGGGTCATACCACACATGCACTGTAAGACTCATAGAGGTAATTATGGAGCATTGAATCCAAATTGCTACATTTATCTAATCTCATAGATACGGATGAAGAAGACTGTGCTCCACCATCCATGTATTTTGCAAGATCCGGGCAAAACTTCACAGTATGAATGTCTCAACCTATCTGAGGTGAAGTGTGTGAGTGACAGTTATCCCCACAAATAGCTGTTATGTTTCCTGTTTGGCAACTTTTTTTGAATGTTGGTTTTATACCTCACCATCCAATGTAAGTAAGGAAATCTCCCCAGGAGCAATAATCACCCAGCAAACTCAAATCTACTGATCACATCTCAGTGAAAGGAATGGTAATTTGAAGTGACAGGTTTACCCTTGGTTATGCTTTATAAAAAATTTGTGTTTTAATAGGGCTTTTAGAATGGGCTGCTTACATAACAGGCCTAGCAGAAATGAGGATATACTAATGAGACAATTGTGTAGCTTGATCTATCAGAACAGTCAAATCATTGACGTCAACGTAATGAGTATTTCTACAGAAATCTCATGCCAGGTAAAGCAATGTTCTCTACCCAAAGGAAAACCTTGTCTCCTTAAAGAGATTTCACACAATTCCTACTATCAAACCACCTTGCCAGATAAGACTAACAATTAGACAATGATGGGTGAGCTAAGGGTGGGTAGATGCCACCTCCTGACCACAACTGCTTATATGTCAATACCCTGTCCCTCTAGCTAAACTCTAATCTCAGTTCAGGATTTCAAGATGCAAGAGACTTGAAAGGGTCTCTGGATCTCTTTATCACTAGTTAATTGGATGCTTGCCTATAATTTTAGGAAATTAATTCATGATCATCATGTCAGGATTCAGGCAAACACGGCACTGGGCCTGTTGTTGAGTCCATACCAACTGATTCATCAGTAGTAGGTAGAGAGAGAGAGAGAGAGAGACGAGGCCTGATGTGGGAATGTAAACCTCAAAACCCACCCTCAGTGACATATATTATCCACAAAGGCTATATGCATTCCAGCATGGTCACACCTCCTAATTTCCCAAACAGTTGCACTTCTTGGTAACTAAGTAAGTATTCAAGTACATGAGAGCCTGTTTTTCATTCCCTTTCATTAACTGTCACATTTCTCTAGAAGCCACCAACTGTCAGTAGTTTGTCAGTTAGAGGTACAGACTTCTGAGCCATCCCCCATAGTCAAAGATGCACTGTAGGAGGGCTCGAGAGTCTAACTGGCAAACTCCTGACAGTTGGTGGCTTCTAGAGAAGTGTGAGAGTTAATGTGGATGGAAACCATACTGGCATATATTTGAGTGCTTAGTCACCAAGCATACTGGAATATGACCTGGCCTCATCTTACACAGGCCTTTGCATGCAATCACGATGGCTCTGTATTTGTGAGAGCAATGACTCTGTCATGTCTTGAGATCACAATTTCACTCTTGGCATCTGCAGCCTCAGACTCATAAAATCTTTTTAAATGCTCCCTGCAATGGTACCTGAGTCTTGAAGAGAGGGCTACAAATATCCCATTGCACATACTCTCATTTTTTTTTCCAGGATGACCAGTTGTGAATGACTTTTTTAAACATAATCTACTGCCCCAATGTCTCTGAGGAGGTCTGAGAACTGCACTAATCTGTAGTTATCGAGATATGAATGTAGAGTGAAGCTTGATACTTCATTCATTTAACAAAATAATAGTATGAGGTTCAATACTGGGGCCTTGGATCTCCATAACCATGTGTTCTCGACAAAGCTTACAGCAGCAGGCATGTGTTGCTTTCTGTAGAGTAGACCTTAAATTCACTCTTAAGGAGCTGATTATTCCCAGAAAGTTTGTACCACTATTGCATTCATGGACATATCTTTCTAGGTTGTTCATTAATATAGTATGCAATATTCTTAGTTTGGTACGACGACTGATGATCCTCCCAGGAGCACACCATGTAGGCTAGAGCAAAGGATGAAATACTGGGACTAAACTGGGAACTAGGATTTAGGACTTTGATGAAGTTAGAGATCATTACTGCAAGGCAAAGATTTCAGGCTACTATGGTGGCACTGCCTAAGGCTCATGATTTACACGCTACAGGATACGAAAACAGAAATATTGGGATGTATGTGGAATATCCAATAGACTAGGCCCTAGAAGAGAACACAGAAAGTTTGTGTATAGAGAGGGGTAGTATAGTCAACATCTAGTCCTGTGCCTGTGGATAGGGCAAGTACTAGTGGCACTCTAATTGTTCCTTATAGCACTGAAATTGGGGGTGTATGAGATTTGGGACCATGATGAAGCCTGAAGGCCTCTGCTCTGAAGTATAAGTTGTTTGTCTAGGCTGGGGTACTGGTATAGATTCAGCAGGATGTGCAAAAATATTTATGATGAGTATGTTAGGGATAATTAACAGGCCTGACTCTGGAGAGGTCATGGGGAATCTGAGTACAGAGTTGGGTTGTATAGGCAGCACACAGTGTTCTGTGGCTAAGTGTTGTAACAGGAACTTCATGCAGGAACCAAGATCTTACCTATAGCAAAGAAGAACATGGTAGTACTAGTCTGAAGCAAAGGATTTCGGACATTGACAAAAGTTAGAAGTCACTACAAGGATGGGTGGTGGTGGTGCATGACTTTAATCATAGCACTTGGGAGGCAGAGGCAGGAGGATCTCTGTGAGTGTGAAGCCAACCTGGTCTACAGAGCTAGTGCAAAAATAGACTTCAAAGTTACGTAGAGAAGCCTTCTCTCGAATTAAAAATAGATAGATAGATAGACAGATAGGTAGATATAAGTAAGTCATTGCGAGGGAGAACAAGCACTATTCTAGGGATGCCACTAGATTGTCTGGACTCCACTAGTTTGGGAAAACAATTATCTCTGCAGAAGGGTGCATACCTCTATAGTCTTTGTAGGAGGATATGGACAGTCTGGGCATGTGTGCAAGAACGTTGAGTGCAGAGGGAGCCTAGCTGTTCACTAAAGCATAGTAGAAGTTGTAGGGCCTAAGCTTGTCTGCACACATTCAATCCTGTAGATGCCTAAAGCTCGCAAATGGAAGGCAAATGTGGTTCTAGTAGGTCAGGCTGCATGTGGAAAAACAAGTATTCATGTTTGTGTTGGTTATAACTCACTAGGCTAAACCCTGGAGGCCGAGCATGTGGGATGTCTAGGGACAAAGATAGGTGGCTTAATCATTTAAATGTCACTTGTGATTATATGAAGGTAGAATGGTTCAAGTTGAGAGTATGGAAGTTGGATATAGCACAAAGGAATAGGCTAGGACAAGGTCAGTTGGAGGAACCAGAGTCTGCAGAAGCCTAGAGCCATCAAGTACAAGGAACTCATAGCCACACTAGTCATGGTCACTGGATGTTCGACCATTCTAGTTACGCCAGAAAATAAAATGTCAGATAGGGATGTAAACACCAGGCTCACCCAGGAGGAGACCACAGGAAGTCTGTGTATTTATTGGTGTATTTTATGTGTCACAAGGCTTTCTGAAAGTAGATGTGGGTAGACAGGGCTAGGGTACATCCCTATGGGAGCATAGATGTAGGCTACAGCCAAGGACAAAATGCTTGGCATAGGCTAGGGCCAAGGAATGGGGACCTTGTTGAATTCCAGGGGTCATTAAAGCAAGGCTAGGAGTCCAGACATCTGTGCCAAACTGCATGCAGCATGGGATTTATGTTTTGCATGACATGAAAATAGAAATATTGGGTTGTGTTTGGAGTTTCAGTAACTAGACTCTGGGGAGTGGATGGGAAGTTTGTGTATAGAGTGCCATGGTATAGTGAACATCTAGTCCTGTGGCCATAGATAGGACAACTATTGCGGAAAAACTAAATGTTAACTATAGCACATGAATAGATGGAGGGGCTCTGCTGGGGTGTGAGATTTTACACCCTACTGAATCCTAGAGGCACCTGTTATGTGTTATAGGTTGTCTATGTAGGCTAAAGTACTGTGATCAATTCAGCAAGTTGTAGAAAATCATGTATGATGAGTACATTTGGTGTTAGTCTACAGGCTTGACTCTGGGGAGTACATGGGTATTCTGGGTAATCTGGGTATTAAGTTGTGTTGTATAGGTAGCCTAGAGTGTCCTGTGTGTAAGTGTTGTTTCAGGAGATTCATGCAGGACACTATATGTTGCATTCAGCCTAAGAGACCATGGTGGGACTAAGATGGAACAAAGGATTTGGAACCCTACCAACAGCTAGAAGTCACTACTATTGAAATCTAGTGATGACACTGGATGTTCCATCCAGTCTGGACTCCACTGGATTAGAAAACAATGATAGGATGCAGAGCAGTGCTCTGAAATCTAGACGATGGAGGAGTATTCTGATAGTCTGGGGATAGAATGGTCATGTAGGGCAGCCACAACTCCTCTGGTTCTATGAGAGATTGATAGTCTTTGTGGGAATCTAGATGCTGTCAACAGCACAGAAAAAGTTGATGGGTCTAAGAATGCCGGAGATTGCTATGGAGGCATCTGGAGAAGACCAGGACACTGGTTGTTGCAACTTGGGTAAATCAAGCCCTCTTTGTACAAAGTACTGAGTGGGTAACTAAACTAAACAAGTTAAAACCTGGGAAGACATAGAAAATCTGAATAAGGAATAATGTTCTATATTGTACCTAAAGTGTCCCGTGGATATACTAGTGCAGGGTAAGTGCTAGCAAAGCCTAGATATTCACGACAGAAAAGGAGGATTCCTGAGAATAGTCTGAGCTGAGTTATTTGGGACCATACTCCCAAGAAGACCCTTGAATCAAGAGGCAAACAGCCAGATTATGCAGGGGTGGTGGCTGTTAAACTCAAGCTAGATGCAGATGGATATGGAAAACAAATATTGGTTGGTGGCATATATAAGAAGCCAGTTCCTGGAGGAGAACATTAGGAATGTGGTAGAGTAGGGTGCTGCAGGTAACATAGAGGGTACTGTGGGTGGGTGAAGGTAGCAACTTGTCTGCTGCATGTATGTCGGCAATCGCACACGTGGAAGGCCAAGATATGGGATTTCCGAAATTATAGAAGCCTAGATATTGCTACTTAGGTGATCAAACTAAATTTGTATAATGACTTTGGGAAAGAGGCTAGATCCAGGTAGAGATAGAATATGAAATATCTGGTTGTGAGGGAGTGAGTACTTACCAGGCCATACCATGGTGGAGGACTCAGGAATACAGAATTTGGATTCGGGTAAGATAGTTAGCAAAATGAGTACTATATGTAGATTCAAGCAGCGCAGGTCCTTGTAGGACAATGTATGTTGGTTGGAGGACAGGAGTAGATGCTGGGATTCGGCCCTCGCATTTGGAACTCTGTTGAATCCTGTGAGCATACTACAACATGCAAGAATATCAGTGGCAAAAACTAGACTTGGACACTTGTAGTGACTTATGATCTGTTTGTTGGCATATGGGGAAACGCTAT
Organism: Microtus oregoni; assembly: GCF_018167655.1. Taxonomy (NCBI): domain Eukaryota; kingdom Metazoa; phylum Chordata; class Mammalia; order Rodentia; family Cricetidae; genus Microtus; species Microtus oregoni. Next base: position 23,472 of record NW_024544512.1, read on the forward strand.
CTGGTAGGGGAAATATTCTGGGCTTGGTCTTTGGGGAAGATATGGAAAGTCTGGATTGGAAATGGAGTTGTGAAAGCAGGGCAACTATTTCATGCATGGATGTAGGTGTGTTAAATTCAGGGGAGCCTAACTGTTGACTATACCAAAGAAGGAGTTGCTGGACCTAGTCTTGGCT
>NW_024544513.1:0-23601 GCF_018167655.1 Microtus oregoni
GAACTATATGGATACTGAGATAAACTCAATAGCTCCCTCTAATCATGCTCTATAGGAATACTGTGGTGGAGAACACGCAAGTTCACTCTAATCCCACTCCGTAAGACATAAAACATAAGATGAAATGGATTCTGAGTAACAGACAGGAACTCCCCCCCAAGCCTTCTTCTTGGGACATATTGAGTTATAGAACACAGTAGTTCACTCATAACCTGTTTAATAGGAAAGGCTAAGAACATGCATTCTGGGAGATAGATGCAAGTTCCTTAAAGCCTCTTTGGTAGGACAGAAGAAGTTGGAGTGCACATTAGTTCATTCCTTTCCTTATCTGTAGGGTATATCAAGCTCTGGAAAACCTGGACTTTGAAGGGAGAGAAACTCTCTCCCTCCAAAATTCTTCAGAAAGACAGACTGAAGTGGAAAGCATACTAGTTAACTCCTATTAAAACTCCACAGGACTGATAAAGTTTAAGGTGTCCTGGACACAGTGTTTTACAGGAGAGATCAATTGTGATTCTGAGAGAAAAACACCAGCTCCCATCAAACCTCTTCTAGGAAGACTGAAGTTGAAAGCACACTAGGTCACCCCCTATCCTCCTACTTTGGATAGAGAAAGGGGCTGAAAACAGGTATTCTGAGAGACAGAAACAAGCTTCCTCTAAGTCTTCTTTGTAAGATACATTAAGATGGAGAGCACATTGGAATATAACTTGTACTTATGACAGATCAAGGTTAGAAATCAATGCATTCTGAGACAGAAAGTAGCTCTCTCCAGGCACTCTTTATAGAACAGACTGAGATGAATAACACACTAGTTCACTCCTACCATATTCTTATTACAGAACAAGGACCAGGCAAAGTGGACACTGAGAGAAAAACAATAGCTACCTCCAAGCTTCCTCCACATGACATGATGAGGTGGAGAGAACAGTAATTCATTACTTACATCTTCCATGGAGCATATCAAGTTAGGAAAACACAGATTCTGACAAACGCACACTAGATTCATATAAACTTCCTTGTAGGGCAGATTGAACTGAAGATCACACTAGTTCATTCTTAAACTCCTCAATAGGACAGGTGAAGGTTAGAATGATATGGATCCAGAAAGACACTAATTTTACTTAGACTCCTCTGTTAGATGCTGAGATGGGAATTACAAAATAACATTGCTAACATACTCCATTGGGATAAACAATTTAGGACAAAAAAACATAAACTTGCTCCCTCCAATCCTCTTTTGTGGGATACAATGAGTTTAAATGCACACTATTTGTGCTTTTTAGTATAGATCAAGTTAGGATTGTGAGAGACAGACACTAGCTTTTTCTCTGAGACCCCTGGTAGGATATATTGAGAAGGAGAGCACAATGGTTCTCTTCTAATGTTATTTAGGGGAAATATCAAGGAGGTTTGGACAACATGAATTCTGAGAAATAGACACTAGCTTCCTCCAAACTTTATCCTTAGAGCATACTGAGGTAGAGAACCTACTAGTTCTTTCATAACTCACTCTTCAGAACATATCAAGTTAAGGACTAAATGAATATAGAGCAACAACTACTAACTCCATCCAAGATTCACACAATGAGGTCGAATGCATGGTAGTCTAGTCCTAACCTCATCAGTATAACAAATCAAGCTTAGGAAACTCTGGATGCTGATAAAGAGAAATGTTCTCCAAGAAAGAATTAGTACAAATTGAAGTAGACTACCTTATTTGTTTTTTTTTTACCTCTTACATAGGACAGATTAAGGTTAGGATGACATGGAGTCTGAGTGACAGATACTAGTTTCCTCCAATCCCCATTCCATGGGACAGACTGTTGTGGAGATTATGCTAGTTCACTCCTAATCTTCCTACTCTCCTCTGTAGAACAGATGGAGGTTAGGACAGCAAATATTTTGTTAGAGAGACACTAGCTCTATTCAAGCATCCTTAGTAGGGCAGACTGAGTTGGAGTGTAAACTAGTTCATGTCTGTCCTCCTCAATAGGAAAGAGTAATTTAGGACAATATGAATACTGAAAGACAGACTCTAGCCCCTCCTAGCATCCTCTCTTGGAAAGACTGATGTGGATATTACAATAGTTCATTCCTAACTTACTGTGAGTCAGGATTAAAGTTAGGACTACATGGCTTATGAGAGGAAAGCACTAATTCTAAGAGTATCCATAGGACAATCTAAATTGAAAAGCATATTACTTCACTTCTTTCCTACTCTGTTAAACAGAATGAGTTAGAATAAAATTTATTCTGAAGGACAGACTAGCTCTGCCAAAGCCTCTTCTATAAGATAAGCTAAGGTTTACAAGAAGCTAGTATATTTTTAAACTCATCAGTAGGACATACCAAATTAGGAAGATTTGGAGAGCGATGGACACCAGCTCTGTAAAAGCCTCTTCTGTAGGAAAAACTGAGATGGAGAGCAGACTAGTTCACTTCTAACTGCTTCTGTAGGGCAGATCAAGATCACTACAATTGAAATCCGATAGATAGACACTATTTCCCTCTAGCTTTTTGCATCGTGATAGAGAGAAGTCTTGATCAGTCCTATCCTTCCTTACCTGTAACACAGATCAAATTTAAGAAAAGAGATTCTGAAAGACAGGCACTAGCTCCCACCAAGCCTTCTTTTGTTATGAAAGACTGGCAGAGAGCACACCTGCTCCCTCATAACTTTCCCCATCAAACTCCTCACACCACTGATTCTTTTTTATTGTTTTCACAGTGCTATACATTTCTCCCTGTCCCTCTTCCTCCCCTCTCTTCTTCTACCGTCTCCTGTGACACCCACACCCCCAATTTACTCAGGAGATCTTGTATTTTTCTCCTTCATATGCAGATGTAAATATGTCTCCCTTAGGGTCTTCTTGTCTAGCTTCTTTGGGGTTGAGGACTGTAGGCTGTTATTTCTTTGCTTTATATCTAAAAGATACCTATGAGTGAGTACATGCTATATTTGTGTTTTTGGGTCTGGGTTATCTTACTCAATATGTTTGTTAAAGACTTATTCATTTATTTATGTATTATGTATACAGTGTTCTGTCTGCATGTGTGCCTACAGACCTGAAGAGGGCACCAGGTCTCATTATAGATGGTTGTGAGCCACCATGTGGTTGCTGGGTATTGAACTCAGGACCTCTGGAAGAATAGTCAGTGTTCTTAACCTCTGAGCCATCATTTTAGCCCTCAATATGTTTTTTTAGATCCATCCATTTGCCTGCAAACATCAAGATGTCATTTTTTTCTACTCTGTAGTACTGCAATATGTTAATGTACACATTATCCATTCTTATTTTGAGGGTCATCTAGGTTTTTTCCAGGTTTTGGGTATTATGAATAATGCTGCTATGAACAAAGTTGAGCACATGTCCTTGTGGTATGGTTGAGCAACTGCTGCAGCCAGCGCAGCCTGGATAGCCAAGACTGGTGGGGGGTGCCGGGATAGAGAAACAGAGGCTTCTTTTCAGGTGGAAGAACAGCAACCTTTATTTTGCCCGGCGACCTTTTATACCTCTACTCCTGTGGAGACCCACTGGCCAGAAAGAACACAATCATCCTTGTCAATTACAGACCACAAGGAAGTTCTGCTTTCAGTCAGGGGGAGTGAGGACAGCTGGATCACAACAACTAGCAACCTTTTGGTATATACCCAAAAATGGTATTGCTGGATCTTGAGGTAGATTTTTCATAATTTTCTGAGAAATCAACATACTGATTTCCAACACAGTTGTACGAGTTATCACTTCCACCAGCAATGGAGGAGTGTTCCCCTTACCTGACTCCTCTGCAGCATAAGAAGTCATCAATGTTTTTGATCTTAGCCATTCTGACAGGTGTAAGTTGGAATCTCAGAGTTGTTTGTGATTTGTATTTTTCTGATGGCTAAGGATGGTGAGCATTTCCTTAAGTGTCTTTCGGTCTTTTGAAATTCATCTGTTAAGAGTTCTCTGTTTAGGTCTCTACTATGTTTTTGTATTGAATTATTTCTTCTTTTGATGTCAAGTTTCTTGAGTTCTTTGTATATTTTGGAGATCAGTTCTCTGTCTGATGTGGGGTGTGTGAAGATCCTTTTCCATGCTGTAATCTGCAATTTTATCTTGTTAACTGTGCCCTTTATTTACAGAGGCTTCTCGGTTTGAAGAGATCCCATTTATTAATTGTTGTTCTTAGTATCTGTACTACTGGGGTTATATTTAGGAAGTGGTCTCCTGTGCCAATGTGTTTGTGTATTTCCCACTTTCTCTTCTATGAGGTTCAGTGTGGTTAGTTTTATGTTGAGGTCTTTGATCCATACACTTGAGGTTTGTGCATGGGGATAGATATGGATCTATTTTCATTCTTCAATATGTTGGCATTTGATTATGTCAGCACCATTTGTTGAATATGCTTTCTTTTTACCATTCAATTCCCACACCTATAAATACCTGTTTTTTGACAAAGAAGCTAAAAATACCACTCATTCTTAAAGACAGACATTAGCTCCCTTCAAGTTTCCTCTGTAGGACAAAATAATATGGACAGCACCTTACTTCACTCCATTTTTTTTTAGTTGGACAGATAAATATTAGGAAAACACAGCTTCTGAGGGACAGGCACTTGATTCATTGAGACTCTTTCACGGACAGCCGGAGGTGGCATGTCAACTAATTAGTAATTAGTTTAATTACTTAAATTAGTTTAAGTAATAATAAGTACTTAATTTATCCATAAAACAGATCAAGTTGAGGACAACTTTGATTCTATGAGAGAGAAACCAGCTCTCTCCAAATTCTTTGCAGTAGGACAAACTGAAATAGAGAGTACATTAGTTCATCCCTAATCTTCCCCATAAAACAGATGATAAATTTCATGAGATACATTATGAGAGACCAACACACTGCTTCAATCCATTCCCTCTAAGCAAGACAGACTATGGTGGAAAGCATACTAATTCAATTGTAACCATATCTAGAGAATGGAGCAAGATTAAGAGGACATAGATTCTAATAGATGAATAGTTAATCACTCCATTCCCCTCTGTAGGACAGGGTGAGGTAGAGCACACTAGTTTATTTTTAACCTTCTCTGTAGAACAGATCAAGGTTACTAGCACTTAGTATCTGAGAGATAGATGCGACATAGTCTCTAGCCCTCTCAATAGAACCAACTGATATAGGGAGTACACTACTTTATTAATAACATCCTCAGTAAGGACAAATCATCTCAAAGCATCATAGATTCTGAGAGACAGCCACTACTTCCCTACCAACATCCTCTGTAGAACAGACTGAGATGGAGAGCTCTCCAGTTTACTCCTATCCTGCTCTGTTGAACATAATGTGTCTGAATGGCTTGGATTGTAAGAGACAAACACTAACTCCCTTCAGTTATTTTCCAAAGAAGAGACTGAGGTGCAGGGCAACCTCGGCCAATGCTATCCTTATTTGTAGGATACATCAAAGTTAAGAAAACACAAATTTGAAATATACCCACTAACTCTGACCAAGCCATCTCCACAGGCCAGAGTGATGTGGAGAGCATTCTAGTTACCAATCATCCTGCATTACAGATCAAGGTTAATACAGAATGGATTTTTAGACATAGCCTCTAGAATTCAGGTTTTCAGTGGGCAACTGCTTGAAGCTCAGAAAAGGTCAATTCAGTAATTACACATGATGGACATAATTTCTAATAAATGTGTAATTACTGAATCAGCCTTTTCATTTCTCTGTGAGTTCTGCATGTTCAGTTTTTGCAGCACACCATAAAGCAGTCCAGGTAAGAGCAGTTTCTTGCCCAAATGGCTAACCAACTCCATAAGGAGTCTCTTCAGTGCCCATCATCCTCTTGAAGTAGTTTGGTGCTGCAAGAAAAGTCCTAAGTTCTTAAAATAATTTAAATGCCACATTCTGAAGGTCTCTGAAAGATTTGAAGAATACCTATCCATCTGAACTACATTTCTGTATATTTAGAAAATCTAATTAGCATTACTTTGAGTTTGACTATTATAGATGATTATCTATTAACCTATATTTCTTAATTATACATTATATTTTTAAATGAACTACACAAAACCATACCTTAATCAAGATCAGAAATACATATACATATAACAAAATTGACTTTAAATCTTTATAAATAAAACAAGATCCATACCAATGTAAAGTATCCATCTCAATAGCATATCCCCCTTTAAATGTAAAGAAACATTTACAAGCTGTATTTGGGAATATGAGTGCAATTCTGTCCAATCTTCTTCCTGCTGTTTATTGGATGAAGTATTTTCTTTGCGGAGGTGTTTGCAGCAACCATTCAGGGGTTCTTGATCCATCAAACCATGTTGGTCTGGAAACAATCCACAGGCTATCATCTTCTGTGTAAACAAAAGAAGAACCTCTTTTCCAAAGCAAAATATCCTTAGACTCAAATTTTGAATTCAAGATACCTTTGAAATATCTATGTTGGCTTAGCTTAGCAGTCCCCAGAATCAAAAGTCTCTCTGCAGTCAAAAAATTTAAAGATGACAAAATAATATAAACAATCCAAACTCTGTGAATTTTCCATCTTCACATGGTTTATTTTTTTTCTGTACTCTGTCTCTTTAAAAACTTTATGATTTTTAAACCCTTTACTTGTTTTTAATAACTATTATTTTTCTTCTCTCTTCCAAGCCTACATATATTTATCCAACACTGTAGCACATTTATAGGTCTTTTTTGTCTGGATTTGTCTTTATTGCATATCTGTAATTATTTATTGTCCAGAAGTACTTTTTACATTGTTGCATGATAACTCTCTTCAAGCTCCCTCTGTAGGACAGACTGAGGTGGAGAACACACAAGGTTACTCCTATGCTTTTCCTTATGACAGATCAAAGGTCAGACCACTTGGATATGAGATCCTGATACTAGCTTTATCCTGTGTTTCTCCATGGTATATATGAAAGGGTATATTACACTAAGTCACTGTTGTATTTATTGAGAGAACAACTCAAGGTTGAGACAATATGGATTCTGAAAGACAGACACCAGGCTCCTACAATCCTCCTCAATAGATTACACTAGATATGGGACACATATGGTTTTATTCCTGTATCTTCCATAGGACAGATAAAGGAAAACATATCTTCTGAGTGACAGACATTAGATCCCTACAGGTCTTCTGTGTAAAACATACTACTTCACTTCCAAACTCTTCTGTTGTACAGAGGGCATTTAAACAACATAAATTGTGAGAGAAAGACATTACTCCCTCCAGCTCTTTTCTGCAGGATAGACTGAAGTGCTGAGCACCATATATCAATTCTATCCTTATCTGTAGGAAACATCAACATTAATACAACATGGATTCTGAAAGCTAGGCATTGCTCCCCACAAGCTATCTACAGTGACAGTTTATTTAAGAGAATATTAGTTTATCTATGACCTTTTCCATAGGAAAGATTAAGATTAACACAATATGATTCTTGAAGAAAGACACTATTACCCTCAAAGACTATGTAGAAGGGACTGAGTTAGAGAGCACACTAGTTCACTAAAGACCTACTAAGTTATACAGAACAAGGTTAGGACAACATGAATTCTAAAGGACAGACACTAGATCTCCCAAGACTATTAAGACTCATTGTAATATAGTTCTTACTAATTCATTCCTAACCTTATCCATGAGGCAGATTAAGGTTAGGACAATCTAGGATTCTGTGGTACATAAACTAATCCCCTCTAAGATTCATCACTCTGTGTGACTGGTAGAAATGGAGAACTCATAAATTAACCCCTAATCTCCTCCATTGGACAGATCAAGGGTTATATGACATGGCTTTTGAGAGAATGACAGTAGTTCTCTCTGTGCTTCTTCTGTAGGACAGATTTTGTTTGAAGGCAACTAATTCTATTTTAACCTCCTTTGTAGGACAGATCAAGCTTAGTTCATCATTAATTCTAAGATACAAACACTAGCTCCCTTCAGCTTTTTAGTATAGGATAAACAGAGCCATAGAGCATATTAAGATACTTCTTTCCTTTTCTGTAGGACAGATCAAAAATAGGATGACATGGTTTCCAAGAGACAGAGAGTAGCTCTCTCAGACTCATCTTCCAAATATGTACTGTGCAATAGATCACACTAAGTAAATCTTTTCCATATCCATAGGAAAGATCAAGGTTAAGAGAACATGGATTCTGAATGGTAGACACTAGCTGCATCCATGTCTCCTCAGTGAAATGGAATGAGGTTTAGTGCCCTTTACTTCCCTCTTCAACTTTCCCATAGAGCAGATGTGGTAAGAATGACATTGATTATAATAGACAGGTACAATCTTCATCACAGCCTTCTCTATTGACACACTGAGGTGGAGTGTAAACTAGTTTATTTCCAACCTCCTCTGATGAAAAGAACAACTTAGTATGACAAGTATTTTGAGAGACAGAAACTAGTTTCTTTTAATACTCCTTTGTAGGACAGATTAAAGTGTAAAGTATTGAACTTCTAACCTGCTCTGTAGGGCAGATAAAGTAAGGGCAACAGGGATAATGAAAGAAAGTTCTTTTCTATGAAGTTCTTGAAGACTAGTACATGCTAGACATAACTATCCTTTTTTGTAGAAAAGATCATAAGACAACATGAGTGTTGAGAGATAGACACTAGCTTTCACCAAGGTCTCTTCATAGTAAAATAATGAGGTGATGAACACACTAAATCATTCCTAATCTCCTTTTGAGGTCAGATAAAGTTTAGCATACCATGTCCTCTTACAGATAAACATTTGCTTTCTCCATGACAGTTCTACAGGAAGACATGAAGTGAAGAGTATTCCTGTGCAATCTTATCCATTTCAATTTGACATATCAAGGTTAGGATGGTATAGATTCTGAGAGATGGACACTATCTCCCTCTAAGACTCTTTCCTAGGACAGACTGAGGTAAAGTGCACACTCTCCCTCTAAGACTCTTTCCTAGGACAGACTGAGGTAAAGTGCACACTAGTTATCTCCTAGCTTTATAAGTGGGACAGGTCATGTTTAGGACAACCTGGATTCTGAAAGAGAAAAAATAATTGACTCCAAGTTTCCTCAGTATGACAGGCTGAAGTGTGAGTACTATAGTTTACTTCTAATCTCCTCCATTGATCAGATCATGGTTTGTTTAATATGGATTCTGAGATACTTACACAAGCTCACTTCATGCTTTTTCTGTAGGAAAGAGTGGTGGAAAGCAGAGGAATTTGCTCTTAACCTCTTCTATAGGGCTCATTAAGTTTAGGATAATATGGATTCTGAGAGAGAGATACTAGCTCACCTCAGCTCTTTTCTGTAGGGTATACTGAGGTATAGAGCACATTAAGTCATTTATAGCCTAGTTTGTAGGAATGGTCTAGCTTAAGACAACATGGGTTCTAAGATATAGCCACTAGATTCCTGCAAGCCTCGTCAGTAGAACAGACTGAGTGGGAGAACGCAGTATTTCACATGCAACCTCCTCTGGAGAATAGGTCAAGTTTAGCATGAAAATGATTCTGAGAAATAGACACTGGATCCTATCAAGCCTCCTGTGTAGGGCATGGTGAAATAGAGACTACACTACTTCACCCCTGTCTTCTTCAATAGGGCAGAATAAGGTTAGGGCAACATGTATTCTGAGAGACAGATACTAGACCACTCAAAGACTTTTAACTAGGAAAGACAGAGAAACTGAACACTTGTTTGCTCACGACCTCATATGTAGGCAAGATCAAAGATAGGACAACATGGATTCTGAATGAGAGAATGCTAGTCTCTCCTTGACTCCTTAGTAGGGCAGACTTAATTAAAAAGCATAATGATTCACTCCTAAGCTCATATATACACTAGATCAAGGACAGAATGACATGAATTCTGAAATAGACACTAGCTGCCTTCTTTTCCTCCTTCATATTAAGCAATGATATGGAGAACACTCTAGTGCAATCTAATATTTTATATAAGACAGATAACGATTAGAACAAGAGGAGCTCTGGAGGGATGCATGACCTACATCCACCATTTCTTAGTCAGACAAGTGGAAAGCATACCAGGTCACTCCTATCATCCTCTGAAGGACATATCAAGTTAGGACAACATGGATACTGCAAGACAGACACCAGCTCCCTGAAGCCAAGCATATCAGGCATACTTAGGTAGAGAGCACAGTAGTTCTCTTGTGACATCTTGCATTGGAGAGATCAATTTAGGAAAAAAAAAATTGATTCAGAGAGACGGAAAGTGACTCCCTCAAAGCCACTTCAGTAGGACAGACTGATGTAGAGTGCATACTATTTCAGTATTAATCTTATCTATTTGAGAGAGCAGGGTAAGCACAAAATGGATTGTGAGAGTGAATCACTAGATCCCTCCACACCTTCATAGGACAGAGTAAAGAGGAGACTACACAAGTTCACTTCTGCCCTCCTCGGTGGGGCAGATAAGTCTTAGGCCAACATGGATTCTGAGACACAGACGTAAGCACCCTCTAAGACATATTTTGTTTGTTTGTTTGAGACAGAATTTCTTTGTAGCTTTGTTACCTTCCTGAAACTATATTGTGTAGACCATGTTGGCCTTGAACTCACAGAGATCCACCTGCTTCTTCCTCCAAAGTGCTGGGATTAAAGGTGTGCACCACCACCCCCAGGCTTCTAAGATTCTTAAATGGGATGGAGTAGGAATAAATACAACTGCACCCTAACCTTTATCTGTAGGACAGATTAAAATTTGGACAAGCAGAGTTTTGAGATACAGTCACTAATTTCATCCAAGCCTCTCCTGTAGGACAGACAAACTGGGATGATGATCACACTAGTTCACTTCTAACCTCCTCTATTGGACAGACTGTGCTAGAAAGATGTATTTTGAGAGACAGACACTAGTTTCCTCCAGCTCTTTTCCCTGGGTGATAGTCAGGAATAAAGTAGGCTAAGTCACTTCTAATTTTATTTGTAAAAAAAGATCCATGTTAAGAAAACATGGATTCTGAGAGACAGACTACCAGCTTCTACCAAGTTCCTCAATAGTACAAACTAAGGTGAAAAGCACATCAGTTCCCTTATAACATCCTCCAGAGGATAGATAAGCTTAGCACAGCACAACTTTTGAAAGACAGATACTAACTTCCCCCATGCAACCTCTGTAGGACAGCCTGAGGAGGTGAGCATGGTAAATTACTCCTATCCTCTTCAGTAACCTGGATCAAGGTTAGGAAACCATGGATTCTAAGAGAGAGACACTAGGCCCGTTCAAGACTCTTTGGAAGGACAGGGTGAGGTGGGACTGAGTATAACCTTACCTGTAGGACAGTTAAAACATAGAACAACCAAGATTCTGAGAGAAACTAACTTTTTTAAGATGACTCAGTAGAGAGACCAGTTTTACCCATGCTTTTTCAGTCACAGTCCAGCTGGCCTTGGTGAGCTCCCAATAGATCAGCTCCACTGTCTCAGTGGGTGGGTGCACCCCTCGTGGTCCCGACTTCTTTGCTCATGTTCTCCCTCCTTCTGCTCCTCATTGGGACCTTGGGAGCTCAGTCCAGTGCTCCAGTGTGGGTCTCTGTCTCTATCTCCATCCATCAACTGGACTCTCTGAACATGGCGAACAATGAGGGCTGATGAGAAGCAAAGGACAATGGCACAGGGTTTTGATCCTGCTTAATGTGCTGGATTGGTGGGAGCCTAGCCAGTTTGGATGTTTACCTTCCTAGATATGGACGGAGGGGGGAGGACCTAGGACTTACCACAGGGCAGAAAACCCTGACTGCTCTTTGGACTGGAGAGGGAGGGGGAAAGGAGTGGGGGGAGGGGGAGAAGGGTGGGAGGAGGGGGAGGGAAATGGGAGGCTGGGAGGAGGTGGAAACTTGTTTTTTTTCTTTTTCTCCTTTTCTCAATAAAAAAAGAAAATAAATAAATAAATAAATAAAACAAGAACTCAAAAAAAAAAAAGATGACTCAATAGGATAGACTAACAAGGAGAGCACATTTTTTCACTCCTGATCTCCTCCATAGCAGATCAAGGTCATCAACACATTGATTTTGAAAGACAGGAATTAGGCTCATCCATGTTTCCACCCCAGGACAGACTAATGAAGAGTGCTGTCTTCACTCCTAAAGCTATCATTAAGACAAATCAATTTTAAGACAAGCACATTGAGAGCAAACACTAGCTTATTCCAAGTCTCCTCTGTAGGGCTGAATCAATTGCAGGGCACATTTGTCAATGCTTATACTCTTCTGTTGTATTGATAAAGTTGGGACAATATGGATTCTGAGAGACAAACCTTCGCTCCCTTCAAACCTGCTTCATGTCAGACTTCTGTGGAGAACTTACCAGTTTTCTCTTTGCCTTATCCATACAACATATATAGGTTGGAACAACATAGATTCTGAGACACACACCCTACTCTCTCCAGTCTATTCTGTTGGACATTCTAATGTGGAAAGTATACTAGTTCACTCCTAAGTATATACATAGTTGGATATACATTCTGACAGGCTGACACTAGATTCCTTCAGACTCTCTCTTTACACATATGGAGGTGTATATCACTCTAGTTCATGTCTGATTTTCTCTGTAGGACAGATAAAGGTAGAACTACATATTGGGCTCTCAATCTCACTCTGTCCTACAGAGGTGATTTGTGAGTAGATAGGGTCTATATATTAGAAACTATATCATAATACCTTGATCAGCTCTATGGAGAAGGATAAGTGTGAACTAGTGTGAATTGCAACTCAGACAGTCCTATGGAGGGGGCTTGGAAGGAACTGGTGTCTTTATCCCAACATACACCTTGTCCTAATCTTGATTTGTCCTAAGGATAACTTTTGGAGTGAACTAATGTGCTCTTTGTCTTTAGGTCTTAAGGGAGCTTAGCGAGACCAAGTGTCTGTCTCTCAGAACCCATGTTGTGTTAACCTTGTTCTGCCCTATCAAAGAGACCAGAAGTGAACTTAGGTTTTCTGCACTTATTTCTTTCCTACTGAGTAGAGTCTGAGGGAGTTAGTGTCTCTCGCAGCTCTCCTAACTCTTTGAACTATCCTAAAGTTATGAGTCCACTAGGGTTCATTCCTCATATGTCTGTCTTTCTGAAGAGTCTTGCCTAGTGTCTGCATCTCAATGCCCATTTTGTGCTAAGCTTGACCTATGCTGGGAGGTTAAGAATCACCTAATATTCTCATTATCTTAGGTTGTGCTATGGAGAAACTTTGATGGGAGTTCATGTCTATTTCTGAAAATCCAAGTTATGATCACATTGATCTGTTTCTTTCAGAAAAGGGTAGGAGTGATAGATAGCATCAACTATTTGTCAGTCTAGTCTTTCAAAAATGATTGAGTAGTACAGTTTCTGCCTCCCAACTTCTAATCTTCAAACTATGTTTTTCAGTACAGAAGGCAAGTGAACTAGTGTGCTCACCAATTTAGTGTATACTATGGAAGAGGCTTAGGGTACACTGAAGTCTTATCTCTCAGAATCCATGTTGTCATAACTTTGATATGTCCTTTAATTAAATTTAGCATTGAACTAATGTATCTACAACTTAGTCTATCCTACAGCAGAATCTACAGTGAACTAGTATTTTTTCTCAGCATCCATGTTCCCCCCCACCTTGATCCTTCCTTCTGAGAAGGATAGAAATTAATGAGTGTGAACTCTCCCTCAGTCTATTGTATGGCAGTGACTTTGAGGTAGCTAGTATTTGTCTTTTAAAATCCATTTTGTCCTTATCTTTTTTCCATAAAGGTGAGGTTAAGAATGAAATCATTTGCTCTACAGTTAAGTCCATTCTACAGTGGAATTATTCTCTGAGAATCCTCATCATTCCAACATGGTCCGTCCAGGAAAGGATGTTAAAAGTGAGGCAGAATCCTCCCCATGTCACTTAGTCCAGTAGAATAGGCTTGGAGGAACCTAGTTACCATCTCTTAGAATCAGTATCACTGCAACTTGATTTACCTTATTGAAGAGTTTAAGAGAGAAATTGTGTATTTACTACCAAGTCCAGTCTATTGAGGAGACTTGGAGGGAGCTACTGTTTGTCTTTCAGAATCTACATTGTTCTAACTTTAATATCCCCTATCAAGTGAGTAACTTAGTATGATCAATAAATACTTTGATATATCCTGTGCAGTAAGACAGGGTAGAGATACTGTTTTTCTCTCTTTGAATCTATGCCATTCTTACCTTGACCTTTCCAACATTGAAAGTTAGTAGTGAAATAGTATGCTTTTCACCTCATTCTGCCCTACACATAAGGCTTGGCATTAACTAGTATCTGTCTCATAATTCACTTATTCCTGAAATTATCTATTATAAGAGGTGAGGATTGAACTACTCTGCTCTCCACTTAAATATATCTTATGGAACAGCCTTTCAGTGAGCTGCTTTTCTGTTTCCCCATTCTGGAAAGATTATAGGAGTAAACTTGGTTTGCTTTCTACTTCCATCTGTAAAATAGAGAAATTATAGGAGGTATATACTGTCTGTCTTAGATTTCATGTAATTTTTACTGTGATCTATCCTTAGCAAGAGATTAGAAGAAAGCTAATATTTTCTCCACTAAAGTCTGTCCTACTGAGTACTCTTGGAGGTAATTTCTCACAGCTAATAACCCTGTTATCCTAATTTTAATCTGTCCTACAAAAAAGGCTATGAGGGATGTAATGTTCAGTCCACCTCACAGAAACCATGCTATTCTAAGCATGCCCTGTCTTAATAAAGAGGTTAGGAGTTAACTAGTGTACAATTTGCCACATATTGTCTCACTAAAAACAGCTTGGAGAAAGCTACATTGTCTCACAGAATATATTTTTTAAGTTGCATTTGTCTCTCTCGTGGGTAAGGATAGGAGTGATGTACCATGCTCTACACCCCTATCTGTCCTATATAGGAGGACTGGGAGGAGCTAGTGCCTATCTCTAAATTCTTGTCATCTAAATTTCTGGCCTACAGGAGAAGTCAGAAACAAACTCACTTCCTCTCTGACTAAGTCTGTCCAAGCAGACAGCTAGCAGAAAGCTTGGGTTTATTTTAGAATCCATCTCTTTCAAACTTTGATTTGTTTTATGAAGTAAGTTAGGAGAAATAGATTCTAGCTCCCTCCAATACTCTTTTGTAAGACAGACTAAATTTGAGAGTTCTTCACTTTTGTTCTCCTCAGGCAGGATGACATGGACTTTGAGAGAGAGACACTAGCTTCAAACAAGCACACTCTGTAGAACAGGCTATGGTAGAGAGCACACCAGTTCATTTCTTTTTTTTTCTTTTTATTTAAATTTATTTTTTTATTAAAGATTTCTGCCTCCTCCCCGCCACCGCCTCCCATTTCCCTCCCCCTCCCCTGATCCAGTCCCCCACCCTCATCAGCCCAAAGAGCAATCAGGATTCCCAGACCTGTGGGAAGTCCAAGGACCACCCACCTCCATCCAGGTCTAGGACTGCATAGGCTCCCCCAAAGCCAGTACGTGCAGTAGGATCAAAAACCCATTGCCATTGTCCTTGAGTTCTCAGTAGTCCTCATTGTCCACTATGTTCAGCAAGTCCGGTTTTATCCCATGCTTTTTCAGACCCAGGCCAGCTGGCCTTGGTGAGTTCCCGATAGAACATCCCCATTGTCTCAGTGTGTGGGTGGACCCCTCTTGGTCCTGAGTTCCTTGTTCGTGCTCTCTCTCCTTCTGCTCCTGATTTGGACCTTGAGATTTCAGTCCGGTGCTCCGATGTGGGTCTCTGTCTCCTTTCATCGCCTGATGAAGGTTAATATTCAGGAGGATGCCTATATGTTTTTCTTTGGGTTCACCTTCTTCTTTAGCTTCTCTAACCAGTTCATTTCTAAGCTTGTCAAAAGAACACACCAAGGATCAGACAGCATGGATTCTGAAAGACAAAAATCTCCCCCAGAACCCCTCCATAGGACAGACTTAGGTATAGATTAAGCTATCTCATTCCTAACTTGCTTCATAAAACAAATGAAGGATTGAAACAGATGGATTCTAGAATAAATACAAGCTTGTTCCAAGATTTCTCTGTTGGACAGACTGATATGAGAACATGCTAGTTAATTTCTGACCTCTCCTGTGAGACAGATCAACATTTAGATGATAAGGATTGAGAGAGAGACACTAGCTCCTCCCAATCCTCCTCCATAGGACGGATTTAGATGTAGGGTAGTCTATATTACTCAAATCTTTAGCCACGAAACAATCCAGTTTAGAACACAATATATTTTGAGAAGCAAACTAACTTTTTCCAAGTCATTTTTTTATGGAACAGAATGAGGTAAAGTATACACTAATTCACTCCATTGAAGATTCCTCAGTATGGAAGAGCCAGGCAGACTGAACACTGGTTAACCCATATCCTTATAGGAGAGATGAAAGTTTTGAACACAGGTATTCTGACAGAGAAAATAACTGCAAGAGTAATTAGTAGGATAGATACTCAACGGAGAACATATTAGCTTACTCCTTATCTGGAAAGTATAGATCATAGCAAGGGTGACATGAAATCTGAAACCCACACAACCTACCCCCTTTCATTTCTCTTTGTGACAGATTGAGATAGAAAGAATACTATGCTACCACCATAATCTTTCTAATTTTCTAGAACAGGGCATTAGGGAGAGACAGTTAACAGCTCACTAAAAGGCTGTTCAGTAACACATACTTACATGGAGAGCACAGTAGTTCATTCCTAACCTCTTGTGTTAGATTTTGTCTGGAAAAAAAAAACTGAATTCTGAGTGACAGACACTGAGTCCCACCACCAATCCTTCTGTGAACAGACTGAGTTTGAGAGCATTCCAGTTCACTCCTATCCTCCTCTGCAATATGGAGCAAGTTAGGATGCCATTGATTCTCAGAGACTAACACTAGCTCTGTGCAAGACTCCTCTGAACAGACTGTTGTGGAAGGCAACATTAGGTTACTGTTTTCCTCCTTCATATTTCAGATTAAATGAACACAAAATGGATTCTGAGAGATAGACACAAGCTCCTACCAAACCTTGTATGTAGAACAGAATGAGGCAGCAGGCTTACTACTGCACTCATAACTTCCAATGTTGGACAGATAAGGATAGATAGGACAGCATGGATTCAAAAAGACAAACAGTAACTCTACCCTATCTTCTTTGACAGGATATACTAAAGTATTTATTGATCACACTAAGTTAGTCACATTCTTATCCATAGAGACGATTAAGGTTAAGATAACTTGGATTCTGAAAGACAGACATTAGCTTTCTCCAAGCCTCCTCAGTAGATGGAACTGGGCTGGGAAGCAGACAATTTCTCTCTTAAATTCTTTCTTAGAGTAAGTCAAGTTGCATAGATAAAGATTTGGAGCGATGGTAACTAGCTTTTTCTAAGCCCCTTCTATTTATTGTACTGAGGTGGAGTCCACTGTACCTGACTCCTACCCACTTCTCCTGAAATGATCAAGTTAGAATGATGAGGATTCCCAGAAATATCTGAGAGCTGCCTTCTATCCTCTCCTGTAGGACAGCATAAAGTGTAGAGCAAATTATTTCAATCCTAACCTCATCTTTAGGAAAGAAAAAGAAAGGACAAAATAAATTCTAAGAGATAAACACTAGCTTTTTCTAAGCCTCCTCCATGCAACAGACTGAGGTAGAAAGAACAATCATTAATTTCTATCTTCTTCAGTAGGATGGATCAAAGTCAGGACAACATGGATTCTGAGAAACAGATACCAGCTCCCTGTAATCTCTAATGTAGGATAGACTGTGCAGTAGAATACATAGGGTCACTCCTAAAGTTAACCCAAGGGCATATCCATGTTAGCATGGCATGAATTCTGAGAGACAGACTTGAGGGTCCACTAAGCCTCTGCCATAGTATAGGCTGAGGTGGTGAGCACATTAGTTCACTCTGAGCCTCTTCTACTAGAAGTTGTAGTTTGAAATATTTGAAAAATGAAAGACAGAAACGAGATCTCAGCATTCTCACACATGCTAAGTTGAAGAGTAGGTGATGTTATCTCTCACTCCTATCCTTTCTGTGGGTAAAAGATCAATGTGATTATAGCCTGGATTTTCAGAGATAGATGCTAGCTCCCATCAAGCATTCTCAATAGCACAACCTGAGGCAATAAGCATCCTAGATCATTCTAAATCTCCTTCCAAGCACAGGAATTTGCCACAAAATAGATCCTGAGAAGCAGACACTAGTCACTCTGAGACTCTTCAGAAGGACAGGCATATGAGGACTGAATCTAGTTTATTCATGACTTTAACTGCAGGGCAGATCAAAAAGTTAAGACAACTATGTGAGAAACTAAGTCCCTCAGAGTCACCTGAGAAGGACAGAGATAAGTGGAGAGAACCTAATATCACTTCTAATCTCCTCTATAGGATAGAACAAGGTTGACACAATATGGATTCTGAGACACAGCCTCTTGGTCTCTCTAAGCTTCTTCAGGACAGACAGATAGAGAGTACTTTATTTACCCCTAAAGTTACCCTTAAAACAAATCAAGTTTTGGACAACATATATGTTGAGAGATAGACAGACACTAGTTGCTTCCAAGCCCTCTTCCATAGCACTGCCTAAGTTGCAGAGCATAGTAATTCACACTTATCCTCCTCAACAGAACTGATGAAGTTGGTATTACATGGCTTCTGAGAGATAGACATTACCACCCCTATTCACCTCTGTAGGAAAGAATGAAATTGAGAGTACAACAGTTAAATTCTTTCATCATTTGTAGGACAGATCAAGATTAGGATAACACCAATTCTAAGACAGACACTAGATGCATCTAAACTTTCAATGCAGGACAGAGGATGTAGATAGTATACTAATTAACTTATAACCTTATCCATAGTTAGAAATTGAGGGTAGCACAAGATGAATTCTAGGGGCCAGACACTAGCACTCTATAAACATCTTCTCTATGACAGAGTGAGGGGTAAATGTACCCGGAAACAAGTTTTTAGTTCCTTTCAGAACTCCTCCATATGGCATATCAAGATAAGACAGTTTGGATCCTAAAAGATAGACACTACTTTCACCCAAGCTACCTCCATGTACAGACTAACACATTAGTTTACTCTTTCTCCTCCTTTCTTTACCATACAGAGTTAAAATTATGTGAAGTCTGAGAGACAGACTCCAGCTTCTTCTAATCTTCACTAGGAAGACAGGAGTGAACAGCACACTAGTTCAACCTTAGTCTCCAATGTTGTATATGCTGGGTTTGGCTACATACATTCTGAGATATTAGTTCCTTCCCACTGTTTTCCAAGGGATAGGCTACAGTACAGAACAGTCCTTGTTCTATACTCATCTGTAGGACTGATAATCATTAGGAGATATGTGTTTTGAAAGACTGAGTAGATCTCTCCTAGCCTGCTGATGCTGAGATCCCACAATTTCACTCCAGAGATTTTCATAGGATTTACCAATGGTGGTATCGAGTTGGAAGTTTCAGTCAGTTTGGCCCTACCTCTCTCTCTCCAGACCCTGCCCCTAAAAATGTCTGCCAAAAAGAAACTCCTCCCTGTGAGATGTTCAATATCACACCTACAGGGTATTTAAGACCTGGCCCATAGTCCAGCCATTTTATTCCTCTCCTTCCTCCCCCAGGAGTCACAAGAGAGTTACTTTGCTCTTCTTATTAAACCTGGCTTTACCAATTCAGCTTGATTTCTACGCAGCATTGCAGAAGAAAGCCACAACTGGGACTTTCAAAAATGCTTAACCCAAGCATGACAGCCCCAGGTAGAATTGAGTATTTACCACAAATGCATGGGAAACTGCTCTCCCTCCTACACCACCCTCTACCGTACTCTACTGACTCCTGGCTTTGTAAGCTACCCCTTCCCAAACCAAAATGCCTATAAGAAGTCTGTGACCTCTTTCAACCCCAGATTGATTGCCAAGCCACTGCAGTGCTAGGCAACTCAGGCCTGTTTGGAGCAGGGTTGATCGCTGCTCCTTGGAATTCCTTATGTGGAAGATATTATGAACAAAGGCAAATGCTCCAAACCCTCCACTATAGGTTTATAGAACCAGATGCAGACCTGTAGTATTCGGTCTCCAGCTAAAGGCTTATCAATTGGTACCCATGGTACAAGTTTGTACTACTGACAACATTAGGGTATCTCTTGATGAATTTATCCAAATTGGGGACTGTGCACACCATACACTTGATTAAGCTCACTCCTCCAGGGTTTAGAACAAAGCACTCCTGCTCTCCCCCCTTCTCACTGTTTGTCTGCATCTCCACCCCTGCCCTTCATTCCCTGCTCATCTGCCTGCTGGCTTTTTATGTCTTACTTCTTGTTACTCTTATCTTTGAAAATCTCAGGTTGTAGGTTATATTCACCAATGCAATAAGCCACAGTCAGCTGAATTAATAAATCCAGATTTGAAACAGAACAAATCAATGTCCAGGTGACTCCTGGGAGAGGAAGGAGAGATATCACGTGGTGGGTCTTTGGGCTGGTTCTTAAAAGCTCTGTAGGCATGGTATTTAGCATCTCAGGGAGAAGAGCAGACAGTTGGTGGACTTTCTCACGGGTGACATCTGGAGAGAGAGAAAAAAGGTGGGGCTGAAGCAGAACTTCCACCTAAACATCCCAGAAATTTTGGGTATATAGGTGGTACTTCAAGTATGGCTACTTCCTGTAGGCAAGAAATGGCATGGGGGTAGGTGAACTGATGCATGGCAGGAGGTATGGATGAAGAAGTGTTTGGAGACCTCAGGAATCTGCTACTTGAGGGGGCTGAGAAAGCAGGTAGGTATCTAGGAGAAAAAAATAGATTATTAACAATGGCCCTATGAAGAAGGCTAGCCATGGGAAGAGTGATGACTGCCAGAAAGGATGAAATGGAAAGCCACCTTGGCTGTTTAGAGGAGGCAAAGGTGAGTGAGCCAGATGAAAGAGCCGATATGCCCTTGAGTCTGGAGAGGTGGTACCAGCATTGATATTCCAGAAGCTTAGGGGAATGACATGTCAAATCAGGGGATGATAACTTCAGGAGTACCTGAGCCATCATATCTGCTGTTTTCTGCTGGAGGTGGGGAGTTCATCCATCCTGTAAAGATGTCAATAAGAGTTAAGAGATAATGGAGCCATTTTATGAGTAGGCATATGGGTGAAGTCAACCTTCCAGTACTCACCCAGTTGGTATATGGGCTGGTGTCCTTGGAGCTTGTGTAGGGGCTGGCATATCTTGAGGGCTTCCTGTGGGTTGACCTAGATACAAGTCTAGCAGGAGGAGTGGACCTGTAAGATATGCTCAAAATGAGTGGTGTCAAATGGGGTCTCTAGAGACAGATATTAGTTTCCACCAAGTCAGATTTCTTGATACAGTAGCAGAATTCTTTCTCCAGAAACCTGGAAGTATCAGGAAGACAACCCGGACATATTTATACCATGGTGTCATAGCAGAGACTATGTATTTGGGATAAAACATTTTTCCTAGGGCCTGGTTTTAGCCTAATGAAATATATCTTTTGGTCTATACTTAGATGACAGCCAGTGGATATTTACTGAACAAAAGAGGTTTAGTGAGTGAAAGAAGAGAAGAGGGAACTGAACATTCCTGAAGGCTTCCATACCCTCTCTAATACTAACCAGTTCTTAAAACCTGGGGCCAGTAAAATCCAGAGAAATTTAAGACTCCTCAAACTCTTTGTAGTCAGTGCTTTGTCGGTATATCAAAATTCCATTTATCAATGCTAAAACTCTGAACCTCTAAAGTTACTTCTGAAACTGTTTATCCTGTTATGAAACTGATGAAAGAAGCAAACCTGTATGTATTTTTTACAGTAAACTTAAATAATGAACTAATGAGCTACCAAGGTGATTATAAGGTATAACCAAGGGTTATAAGGAACACTTTTAAACTGTCAAATCTGTCAGCACCACAGCCCTCAAACCGAGATGGATAAATTTTACCTGTGTAAGCAAAAATGTGACAGCTTCCCAGCTACCCCAGGTCTCTCCATGGCTGTCAAAGCAGTATCAGTCTTCTGCTGCCAAACCTAGAATGGACAGAATTTTCTTGAGAATAGAAACTTATCGGGGGACCAGCCTACTTTGTCTAGGCAAAGTGGGACAATCAGTTACCGAGTGTCCTGCTTGTACCCAGTCTGGACAAGTCTTGACAGCAGTTAAGGTGCAAAACAGTTCTCCACACCCTGGCTGGCTTTGCTGCATTTCAAGCAAGCTACAGCATAAGGTATTCTGCAGTCATCTGCAGCTTCCTTGGAGGAGATACAGGGGTGCTGCTAAGAGCTGGCATATCTCTATTATGAGAAGCTTTTTTTAATTAAAATGCCATATTCTCAGATCCATGAAGTGTTTGATGATCAGGGAATCATTTTCTGTTTGGTATATCTAAATTAAGCTAAATCTGAACATATTAAAGAAGTTGATCCTTTATGAGGTAACTGATGGTTAACTTGTATGTCTAGTGCACTGTTATAGAATATAACAATTTTCTGTATGACTTACTTTACCAAATTAGCTACAGCTTACCAGTTTTACAAAATGCAAGAAGGTTAAGAGTATATTTTTATATTGGTCTTTGTTAACCTTAACAGACCTTAGATAAGGAGAAACTCTTTGTTAAACAGTTTTGGTCATCACCTTACTGTATCATAAAATAAGAATAACTCAGTCTCTGGTGTTTATATGTGATTCTAAGACATAGAGCATAACCATAATCTGTAGAAGGCAAACCACATTTTCACATTGTAAACATTTTACCTCAGTATACAAGCATTGTTTTATATCCTATCTTTCATAAACCTTGTTTTCGACCAGGATGTGAATGATCATACAAAAATGCATGCTAATCTAAAATATATTGAACACCTTATGTCTTCTTGGTGGGGCCAGTCTATGTGGGACTTTATTTGAGATAGGTAGTAAAGTAATATGACCCCCTCTTTTCCATCCTTAGTCAAATGGTTGCGTCCCACTTGGTTTTACTTAATGGTGACTGTGCACATGTTGTTTTCTAGAGCAGTTTAAATTTGCAGTTACCAGTCTGAAGTTAACTTTTGTTACAGAGTTTTAACTGTACCCAATTACTCAGCTGTTTTTAATAAGATAGAACAGCATAAAACAACCTCTGTCATTGCATCAGATTTAATACTAGAAAGGCCCAGGGACAAATTCTGAGCATAGGCAGGTAACCTTAATAGCAATTCCTGACACATGGAAGATACAAATCCAGGCATCACAGACTAGTCAGAAACAAACATTGCATGGCCACATGCATTTATACACAAGAAAAAAAATATCCAGGCACAATGCACCCATCTATACAAAGTAGACAGGAACTTTTAAGAAACCATAGGAATAAAAGATGCTTCCAGGCCACAACATGGCTCCTCTTGGGTCAGAGCAGGTAGCACAACTTGGTTCCTGAGAGAGAGAGATACAGAGATACTAGCTCCCTTCAAGCCCCCCTCCATGTGTCAGATTGAGAGACTGATATGGAAAGCATATTATTTCTTCCCTAACTTTATTCATATGACAGATGAGTGTTAGTATATCATGGGTTCTCTGAGACATACACTACCTCCCTATCAACCTCTTTCATATGGCAGTGATTTGGAGAACACACTAGTTCGTTAC
>NW_024544514.1:0-23471 GCF_018167655.1 Microtus oregoni
TTAAATTTGCAGTTACCAGTCTGAAGTTAACTTTTGTTACAGAGTTTTAACTGTACCCAATTACTCAGCTGTTTTTAATAAGATAGAACAGCATAAAACAACCTCTGTCATTGCATCAGATTTAATACTAGAAAGGCCCAGGGACAAATTCTGAGCATAGGCAGGTAACCTTAATAGCAATTCCTGACACATGGAAGATACAAATCCAGGCACCACAGACTAGTCAGAAACAAACATTGCATGGCCACACGCATTTATACACAAGAAAAAAAATATCCAGGCACAATGCACCCATCTATACAAAGTAGACAGGAACTTTTAAGAAACCATAGGAATAAAAGATGCTTCCAGGCCACAACATGGCTCCTCTTGGGTCAGAGCAGGTAGCACAACTTGGTTCCTGAGAGAGAGAGATACAGAGATACTAGCTCCCTTCAAGCCCCCCTCCATGTGTCAGATTGAGAGACTGATATGGAAAGCATATTATTTCTTCCCTAACTTTATTCATATGACAGATGAGTGTTAGTATAACATGGGTTCTCTGAGACATACACTACCTCCCTATCAACCTCTTTCATATGGCAGTGATTTGGAGAACACACTAGTTCGTTACATCCTCTATTTGAGGGGTCAAGGATTAGAGAATTTGAATTATGAGAGACAGACATGATTTCCTTCCAAGCCTCAGCAGTGGAATGGTCTTAGGGACAGAACACACAACTTCTCTCATTCAATCCTCTGTAGGACAGATCAAGTTATAGTTACATAGATTCTGAAAGACAGCTCCAAGCTTTCTACAAGCCTCCTCATTAGGACAGCCTGGAATGGAAAGCACACAACTTCACTCCTACCTTTTCCATAGGACTGATCAAGGAGAGCATGACATGAATTCTGAGAGAAAGAACTAGTCCCTCCTCCTCCACAAATACATCATATAGGGCTGACTGAGATATAGAGTGCACTAGTGCACTCTTAAAATCATCCTTCGAACAGATCATACTTAGGATGACATGGATTCTAGCAGACAGAACTAGTTCCTTCCAAGTATATACACTGAGGTAGAAATTATATTAGCTCCATTCTAAACTCATAGGACAAGGCAACTGAGGAAAACATGGATTCTGAGAGTTAGATGCTAACTTCTTCCAAACCTCCTCCATCATATAAATGGAGGTGGAGAACATGTTAATTTACAATTTGTCTCCTGCGTTGAACAGACATAGGTAGAATGATATGAATTCTGAGAGACAAACTCTAGTTTCCTCCAATCATCTTCATTAGGAGATACTAGAGGTAAGAATACAATAGATAGCTCCTAACTTCTTCTGTTGTAGAGAACAAGTTTGAACTATATGCATTCTGAGAGACAGATACTAGGTTCATCCCTCTCTTTTGCATAGGAGATACTGAGTGAGGTTTAGGGCATTTTAGATTACTTCTATCCTTATCTTTAAGATAGATCATGGGTATTAAAACCTTGGTTCTTAGAGAGACATTACTGCCCTCCAATCCTCTTTAGGAGAGTGGACTGTGTTGAAGAGCTCCCAAATTCCTTTTTAACTTCTACATAAGATATATCAAGTTATGATGATATTGATTCTGAAAAGCAGAGCCTAGCTTCCGCTAAGCCTCCTCCATTGGATTCACTGAGGTGGAGAGTACATTATCTCACTCTTAATCTCTAATCTTGGACTGACCAAGTTAGGATGCCGAAGATTCTAAGATACAGACATTAGGTACATCCAAGTCCCCATCATGTCTTAGAAGGATGGTGAGCATTTTCAATCACTTCTAAAGTTAAGCATAGGATAGATCAAGGTTAAGATCACAAGGATTCTGTGCATTAGAACCAAGTTCTCTCTGAAAATCCTCCTTAGCGCAGACTAAGTGTCAGGATATATTAGCTCACACTGTACCTCCTTCCTAGGATAGATAAAGTTAGGATGACAGTCATGCCAAGCCTTCTGTGAAGGACTATATTGAGGTAAAGAACATACGAGGTCATCCCTGTCCTCTTCAGTTGATCAGTCAAGGTAGCACAAGATGGATTCTGGAGGACAGACACAAGCTCCCTTCAGTCCTCCTCAGTAGGACAAACAGAGCTTGAGAGCACATGCTTTTACTCCTATTCTTCTTCATAGTACAGATTAAGTTAGGATAACATGGATGGTAAGAGACTGATTGACACTAATTCTCTCTAAGGCTTCCTCATATGTCAGACTAAGTGGCAAGCCCAGTAGGTTGCTTTTAATCTGCTACAGAAAAGAGACCAAGGATAATAGAACTTGGATGTTGAGATAGAGATACCAACTCCCTTCAATTCTCATCATTAAGACAGCAAAAATGAAAAACATAGAAGTTCACTCCTAACATTTTTCACAGAATACATCAATATAGGCTTGCATGCATTTTGTGGGACATAATCTAGCTCCCTTAATGACTCTGCCTTATGACATAGTGATGTTAAGGTCATACTAGGTCATTTGCTACCTGCTCTACAGTTTAGATCAATGTTTGTATGACATGCATTCTTAGAAGGACACTAGCTCTCTCCAAATCTCATCTTTGGGACATGCTAAAGTAGAATGTATTTTAGTTCACTCCTTCTCTCTGCATTAGAACAGAGTCAGCTAATCAAAAGATAAATTCAAAGAGACTGATACAAGCTGCCACCCTGCCTTCTCTCTAAAAGAGATTATTGTGTACAATATACGAGGACACTCTGATCCTTTGTAACAGGACATATCAGTTGATGAGGATGTGGATTCTTCTAAATTTATCTGTAGAACAGATCCAAATTAAGACATTGTAGATACTGAGAGAAAAACATTAGCCTTCTCCAATCTTCCTCTGTAGGACACACTGAGGCAGAAGAAACACTAACTCTATATTAAAGTTTTCAGTAGAACAAATCAAGTTAGGGCGGCATGTTTTCTGAGAGATACCAGCTCTCACTAAACCTCCTGTAGGACAGGCTGAGATGGAGAGCAAACCAGTTCATTCCTATCCCCTGTAATAAAATAAATCAATGTTAGGATGCCAATTCTGAGAGACAGTCACTATCTCTTTCCACACACCCAAAGCAAGACAAACTGAAGTAGTTGAGTACACTAGTTCCTTTCTAGTCATCTGTAGTACAGACCAATAATCAGATGAAATGGATTCTGAGAGACAGACATTAGCTCAAAAGTCCTACTCTGTGGGACACGCTAGAGTGCACAGTATGTTCATACTCTTTTAACCTTATTTGTAGGACAGATCAAAGTTAGGGCAACCTGAATTCGGAGAGAAAGAGAAAAGCTGACTCCATGTATCTTTAGTAATACAGACTGAGGTGGAGAACACAATAGTCCACTCATAACCTCCTCCATGAGAGATGTTAAGTTTCAGGAAAATGGGGATGATGTGGTAAAGTCCCTAGCTCCCTCCAAACCTCCTCTATAAATTATACTGTGGTGGAGAGTGCAGTACTTCAGTCCTGAACTCTGCCATGATAAAGATCAATTTAGAACAAAATGGACTCTGAGAGATAGATCCTAGCTCCTTACAATCCTCCTTTGTGAGACAGAATAAATTTGATAATTCCTCACTCCCTTTCTCCTTGGAATGACATATCAAAGTAAGGATGGCATGCATTTTGAGAGATAGGCACTATCTCCATCCAAGCCCCTCTGTAGAATCGGCTAAGGTAGAGAACACACTAGTTTATTTCTAACCTTATCCATATGATACATCAAGGATCAGTCAGCATGGATTCCAAAAGTCAAACATATTTCCCCCCAGGACTCCTCTGTAAGACAGGCTTCAGTATAAACTAAGCTTGTTCACTCCAAACTTTCTCCATATCAAAATTTAATGGGATGGATTCTAGAATAAATTATAAGCTTGATCCATGCCGCCTCTTTGGACAGAGAGAGGTGACAGTGTACTAGCTTATTTCTGAGCTCTCCTGTAGACCAGATCAATATTTAGTTGACAAGGACTGAGAGATTGGACACTCACTCCTCCCAATCCTCCTTCCTAGGAGAGATTGACGTATAGTGCACAATTCATCACTCCTCTAATTAACCATAAAATAAATCCAGTTTAGGACAACATAGAATCTGAGAGACAGACTAGCTTTCTCCAAGCCATTTAGTAGGAGATAATGAGGTATAGTGCGGACTACTTCACATCTAACATCTTCAGTAGAACAGAGCAAAGATAGGATAGCATGGTTTCTAAGAAAATGACAGGAGGTCCCTTCAAGACTCTTCAGTATGAAAAAGGCAGGTGGATTGAACATTTGTTCACTGTTAGTGAACTATAAGAGAGATCAAAGTTAGGACAAAGAAACAAAGTTTCTGGCTGTGAGAAATTACCTCCAAATGTACTCAGTAGGACAGACTTAAGTAGAGAACATATTAACTTACTGCTAATTTCCTCCAAAACATAGAACACAGCAAGAATGACATGAAATCAAAGATAGACACTGCCTACTGCCTGTTAATTCTTTTTGTGACAGATTGAGATGGAAAGCTTGATATGTCACCACCATATTCTTTCTAGAACAGGTCAAGTATGGTGAGATAGCATGCAATTCACTGAAAGACTACACCATAAGATATACTTAGGTAGAGAACACATTAGTTCATTCCAAAACTCCTGCATTGGATCAAGTGAGGAAAAACAGGAACTCCGAGAGACAGAAACTAGCTCCCACCAATCCTCCTGTGAACAGACTGAGTATGCGAGGGTACTAGCTCACTCCTGTCCATGTTTGCAGTACAAATCAAGTTAATATGTCACTGATTCTCAGAGAAAAAGAAACAGTAGCTCCCTGCAAGTCTGCTCTCAAGAACAAATTGTAGTGGAAGATAACACTGGGTTACGTCTATCCTCCTTCACATTTCAGATAAAGTTAGCATCACATGGATTCTGAGAGAAAGACATGAGCTCTTGCCAAGCTTTATCTGTATGACAGAATGAGGTGACAAGCATACTACATCACTCCTAACTTCCAAGGTTGGACAGATCAAGGATAGATAGGGCAGCATGGATTCAAAGACACAAAGAGTAACTCTACCCTGTCTTCCTCAACAGGATATACTGAACTATTTATTGATCACACTAAGTTACTTTCATTCTTATCCATAGGGGAGATCAAGGTTAGGATACCATGGATTCTGAAAGACAGATATTAGCTCTTTCCAAGACTCCTCAGTAGATGAAACTGGGCTAGGAAGCAAACTATTTCTCTCTAAAATTCTGCCATAGAGTAAATGAAGTTACAAAGGTATTGATTCCGAATCATGGTGACTAGCTTCCACCAAGCCCCCTCTACTGGATGTACTGAGGTTAAGGCCACTATACTTGACTTCTACCCACCTCTCCTAGAAGGACCAAGATAGAATCATGAGGATTCTCAGAGACATCTGAGAGCTGCTTTCTATCCTCTTCTGTAGGGAAGACCCAAAGTGCAGAGCAAATAATTCCATTCCTAACCTCATATTTAGGAAAGAAAAAGAAAGGACAAAATGAATTTTAAGCGATAAACAATAGCTTCCTCCATGTCCCATGCAACAGACTGAGGTAGAAAGAACACTCATTAATTTCTATCCTCCTCACTAGGATGGATCAAGGTCAGGACAACATGGATTCTGAGAAACAGATGTTAGCTCCCTATAGCCTCTGCTTAGGATAGACTGTGCAGTACAGTACATAGGGTCACTCCTAAAGTTAACCCAAGGGCATATCCAGGTTAGCATGGCATGAATTCTGAGAGACAGACTCCTAAAGTTAATCCAAAAGCATATTCAGGTTAGCACGCCATGAATTCTGAGAGAGAGGCTTGACTGTCCTTTAAGCTTCTGTCATTGTATAGACTGAGGAGGTGAGCACCATAGTTCACTCTGTGCCTCTTCTACTGGAAGATGTAGTTTGAAATATTAGAAGATGGCAGAAATAAATGATCCCTCCATCTCTTTTATACAAGCTAGACTGGAGTAGATGAAGCTATTTCTTACTTTTATCCTTTTTCTGTAGCAAATAGATTAATGTGATAATAAACTTGAATGTTCAGAGATAGACAGTAACTCCCACCAATCTTTCTCCATAGCAAAGCCTGATGTAATGAACATACTAAATCATTCATAGCCTCCTCCCCAGCACGAGTCAAGCTTAGCACAATATGGATCCTGAGATACAGATACTAGTCACTCTAAGACTCTTCAGGACAGACATATGAGGTTTGAAACCTAGTTTACTTCTAACATTAACTGCAAGACTGATCAAAGAGTTAGGATAGCTATGAGAGAAACTAACTTCCTCAGAGTCTACTGAATAGGACAGAGAAAAGTAGAGAGCACATAATTTTACTTCTAATCTCTTCTACAGGACAGAGCAAAGTTAACACAACATAGATTCTGAGGGACAGTCGTTTGTTGTTGATCTGTCCTATAGAGGATTTGCTGATAGAAATTGTGTGTTCTGTCCCTAAGACCTTTCCACTAGTGAGGCTTGGAGGGAAATAATATCTGTCTCTCATAACCCATATTCTGCATTCCATAAGTATAGATTGAGGTTAGCACAAAATGAATTCTGGGTGACAGATATTAGCACCCTACAAACATCATCTTTATGATGGAGTGAGGAGTAAAGCACACAATTCAACCCTCAACTTGTTCCATTGGAGTGATAAAAAAGGATGATGTGGATTCTGAGATACAAACATTAACCATCCCCTTTCAAGTATCCTTTGCAGAACAGAAGGAGGAAGAAAATACTTTATTGGTTCCTTTCAAAAATATTACATTTGGCATATCAGGATAGGACAACTTGGATCCTGAGAGATAGTCACTAGATTCTACAAAGCCACCTCCATGTACAGACTAAGGTGGAAAACACATTAGTTTACTCTTTCACCTCCTTTCTTTAACATACAGAATTAGAACTATGTGAAGTCTGAGAGACAGACTTCAGCTTCTTCTAATCTTCTTCATTAGGAAGACAGGAGTGAACAGCACACTAGTCCAACCTTAGTCTCCACTGTTGTATATGTTGGGTGTGGCTACATACATTCTGAGAAATAAGCTCCCTCCAAATGTTTTCCAAGGGATACACTATGATGTAGAGCAGTTTTCATTCTAGCCTTATCTGAAGTATTGATCATGGTTAATAGAACAGGGGTTCTGAGATGCAGACAGAATGGTTCTCTACCAGCATCCTCAGCTGAGCAAGCTGACACTGTGAGTCAGCAATTTCATCCATCACTCGATCCATAGGATACACAAAGGGCATTCTGGGAGAAGAGCAAGGGAGTAAGAGAGTGAGGATGAGAGAGGTAAAGACAAATGTAGAAAGAGAGAGATAACATCTCTCTTCAAGCCCCCTTTGATATGTCAGATTGATCTAGAGAGCACACTCTTTCCCTCCTAACTTTATCCATATGAAAGATGAGTATTAGTAAAACATGGGTTCTGTGAGAAACACACTAATTCATTACAAACTTCTCTTATATGACAGACTGATTTGGAGAACATACTAGTTCATTACTTACTCTATATGACGGGTCAAGGAATATAGAATATGGATTATGAGAGACAGACACTACTACCTTCGAAGCCTCAGCAGTGGAATGGTCTTAGGGACAGAACACACAGCTCCTCTCATTAAATCCTCTACAAGACAGATCAAGTTACAGTTACATAGATTCTGAGAGACAGCTCCAAGCTTCCTACAAGCCTCCTCATTAGGACAATCTGGAATGGAGAACACTCCAATCCATTTCTACATGACTGGTCAAGGAGAACATGACATGAGTTCTCAGCAAAAGGACTAGTCCTTCCTCCCCCACAAATATATCCTTTAGGGCAGGCTGAAATAGAGAGTGCACTAGTGCATTCTCAAATTATCATGGTTAGGACAACATGGATTCTGACAGACAGAACTAGTTTCCTTAAAACCTATAGGCTGAGGCGGAAACTGCATTAGTTCCCTTCTCAACTCTTAGGACATATCAAGTTAAAAATCATAGATTCTGAGAATTCAACACTAGCTTGCACCAAGCCTCCTCAACTATAAGATGGAGGTGGAAAACATACTGGTTTACGGTTTATCTCATTTGCTGAACAGACAGAGGTAGAATGACATGGCTTTTGAGAGACAAACTCAAGTTTGCTCAAACCTTCCTCATTAGGAGAGACTAGAGGGGAGAACACTATAGATCACACACCTCATAACCAACTTCCTCTCTTGTAGAGACCAAGTTTGAACTGCATGCATTCTGAGAAACTGACACTAGGTCCACCCATCTTTTCCATAGGATGTACTGAGTGAAAGGTAGTGCACACTAGGTCACCTCTGTCCTTATCCGTTAGATAGGTCATGGGTATTAAATCTTGGGTTCTGAAAGAGAAGGATTACCTCCCTACAATCCTCTTTAGTAAACTGGACTGGGTTGGAGATCCTCCAACTTCCCTCTTTAACTCCTCCATAGGGCAGATTAAGTTATGATGACATTGATTCTGAGAGTCAGAGCCTAGCTTACTCCAAGCCTCCTCCATTGGATACAGTGACAAGAAGAATACATTATATAACTCCTAACCCCCTATCTGGAACTGACCATGTTCGAGAATTCTAATAGACATTAGTTTCCTTCAATCCTCCATCTGATAGACTGAAACACAGAGCAAATTGACAACATGGATTCTGAGAAACAGACACTAGCTTCCTCTAAGGCTCATTCATACAGCAGTCTGAGTTGGAGAGCACACTCATTCGCTACTATCCTCCTGTGTAGGACAGATCAAGGTTAGGACAATGTTGACAGAAGTTTCTGTCCTGCCCGGTCCCACAGCTATTCAGTCCCAAAGAAACACACAGAGGCCTACATTAATTATAAAATGTTTGACCTATTATCTCAGCCTTCTTATTAACTAACTTTTATATCTTAAATTATCCCATAATTCTAGTCTGTGTTAGCCACGTGGCTTGGTACTTTTTATCAGTGAGGCATTCTCATATTGCTTCCTCTGCATCTGGGTGACAACTGCAGACTGAGCCTTTCCTCTTCCCAGAATTCTATCTTGTCACCTTGCATATACTTCCTACCTGACTACTGGTCAATCAGAATTTTATGAAACCAATACAAGTGACAAATCTTTATAGGTTACAAGACCATTGTCCCACAGTTGAACAATATGGATTCTCAGAGACAGACAGTATCTCCCTTAAACCCTACTCTGAACAATAGCTGGAGAACATGTTAGTTCTTTTCTGAACTCCTCCACAGGACGTATCAAGTCAGAAAAATGGGATTTTGAGACTCCATCCCTGGTTTCCTCTTGTCGGCCTTATTTGGGTAGACTAGACTGGAGAACAATACCAATTTATTCCTAACATTTCCTTAGCTTGAAAGACAACAAAACAGCATGAATTATGGATTCTGAGAGACAGTTGCTAGCTTCCTCCAATCTTCAATCTTAGGATAGGCTGGACTGGATAGCACACTACTTTACTCCTCATATCCTTTGTTGTACAGACTGTGTTTGAACTGCATTCACTGTGAGAGACAATATTAGCTCCCTTCATCTCTTTTCCATAGGATGTACTTAGGTATAAAGAACTGTGTAAATTCTATTTTTAGCTGTAGGATAGATCACAGATTTAAAAAAAAAAACAACTGCATTTGAGAGACACACACTAAATCCATCATAGCCTCCCCAGTAGAACAGAACGAGGATGGATATACAAGTTCATCCTAACTATAGGACAGATTGAGGTTAAAACAACATAGATTATGAGTGAGAGGAGGGAAGAAAGGCAAAGAAAGGCAGAGAAGGAGAAAGTGATATAGGTAGAAAGGTAGAGGGAGAGAAAGAGAGAAGAAGAAGAAGAAGAAGAAGAAGAAGAAGAAGAAGAAGAAGAAAGAGAGAGAGAGAGAGAGAGAGAGAGAGAGAGAGAGAGAGAGACTAGCTCCTCCCAAGAACCTTTCACATATATAACTTATCTGAAAGGCATATTAGTTCATTTCTAATATTTTTCATGAGACAGATGAAGGTTATCAAAACACTGATTCTGTGAGACAGGCCCTACTTCCCTAAAAACCCCTTCTGTAGGACAGACTTATATGCAGGACATCCTAGTACATTCGTAACTTTATCTGTATGACAAACCTATGGAGACACAAATCCCTCCCTTGTCTTCTTCCCACCCAAACTCCCCCTCTTCCATGCACCCACCATTGATGCCCAAACTTTTGGAGACCCAAATCCCTCCCTTTTCTTCTTCCCACCCAAACTCCCCCTCTTCCATGCACCCACCATTGATGCCCAAACTTTGGAGACCCAAATCCCTCCCTTGTCATCTACCCACCCAAACTCCCTCTCTTCCATGCACCCACAATTGATGCCCAAACCTTTGGAGACACAAATCCCTCCCTTGACTTCTACCCACCCAAACTCCCTCTTTTTTCACACACTCACCATTATTGCCCCAAACCTTTGGAGAACCAAATCCCTTCCTTGTCTTCTTCCCACCCAAACTCCCACTCTTCCATGCACCCATCATTGATGCCCAAACATTTGGAGACCCAAATCCCTCCCTTGTCTTCTACCAACCCAAACTCCCCCTCTTCCATGCACCCACTATGACTGTTCCTAACCTAGTGAAGAACAAATCTCTCCGTTGCCATTCACCCACCCATCTTCCCTCTCTTCTCCTATAACCATCATTTTTCCTTCCCTTTCCTGGTTTCACCTTTAGTCACTGTAAAAGACACATAGCTTTTCAACTAAATTGAATTTATTTTCAATTTAAGAAATTTATACCAATGCAATTTTCTTTGTCATATTTGGGCATTCCCTGTCTTCATGATAGCCATCTTATTGGATCTCCCCCTCATCGGCTGCTGCGACCACGCTTGCTTCTCCAGTAGTGTGCACCTCGGCTTCCTTTTCAGGCTCTTTCTCCTTACGTTCAGGCATTGCAGTAACAGCTTTCACTTTGATTTTCTTCCGTTCGAGGGCAGCTGCCTCTTCGGCCTCCCTCTTCCTCTTGTTCTTCTTCTTCCTGTGTTTGCTTTTCTTGTGTGCCTGGAATGGCAAGAGGTGAACACAAGAATTAGTTAATAGAGGGAGAAGTCAGGAGAGGCATGTGAAGGACACTTTGTCGGAAGAGGTGAGAATTAATAAGGGATTTATGCCAGGAAGGAGAGAGGTAGTGACTTTAGGTAAGAGTAAATGAGTAGAGGAGGGAGCTCCAGTAGGGTTCGTCAACTCACCTTTCCGCACGACATGTAAGGTGGATACTGCTTTAGAGCTGCCTTTGTCTTCATCATAAGGACTGGCCCATTCGCTGCCATCGGAACATCACTACAGGATGTTGGGAGGTCCATGTCGGACAGTGATTCCTTAGATTCCTTTGCTAGACTCTCCATCACCAAGTCGCATGAGCCCGTGTTGTTTCTCCCTCGAGGGGCTGTGAACAACTGGCAGGGTAGGGAAGGCCACACCCTCAGACCTGAGTCATCATCAAGGTCTCGACCAATAGTAGGTGAGCTTGTGCTCTGATATCACAAAGCCTGGTTCTGACCCACAAGAATGCCTGGGGAAGGAAGGAACAAATAGTGGACTGTACCACTCCTGACACTTTGATGATAGGGGGAAGATATTGAGAAGGCAAAGAGAGTTTTGGTTTAGATGGAGACTTTGTTTAATAACTCTAAGGCAAATTTTCCACCTCAACCTTTTTTACATATCTACCTTTGTTGTGGTAGAACACATGACAGATCATTTGCTTCTCCAAATTCTTCAACAATACAATCCCTGTCAATGGTTTAGTCCAAAATGTCCGCCTCAATCTTTGGCTAGTATCTTGAATGTCTTCCCTAAAATCATTCCCAAATAACATTCCTACTCCATGGCTTAGCCTGTTGACCGTACACACACACACACTCACACACACATACACACACACACACACACACACACACACACACACACGAATACTTGCATCTCCACATTCCTCTGTACCTAATGAATATACGCAAACCAGTGTCCATATCTTGTCTGGCTGTGTAGCAACAAATCATGGCCTCCAGGCTTCCACCTTATCCCAAGTCAGGTGACCCAGCCTAGCCTCAATATCTCTTTTACTGTGGTGAGCATACAGCCTCCTTTAATATACTCACTCACCTAAGGAGGCTTTCTACAACCAACATAAGCCCAGTCCATAACCAGGGTTCTCCTATCTTCTGGTGTCTAGCCTATTGAGAATATCACACAGTATTAGACACTTGATTTTTAACATTCTGTTATGTATAACCTGGAAACCATAAGAAATGTTCAATCTTGGTCTGGACTCCTTGCCTTATAGTAGTGAATTTTAGGCTTCAACATGTTGCAGCCTATTTAGAACATTTTCCCTATATTATAGAGAACATCTGGGCTACAGCCAGATATAATCCTATTTAGATAAACCAACAGGGGTCTTAGAGTTGCCCATACCTCTTCACACCATACCCAGACTTCCTATGTCCCCCTCCAGGATTTATCCAGGTGAAGATATCCATACTCTGTAATTGGTTTTCCATATTCAGTGGAATTTATCCTAGATTGAATAGTCCCTGTCCCATCAAAGAATGGACCCTTGCACTCTGCAGTAGTGATTTTTGGCATGTTTTAGGGACACAAATATCAAAACACAGCATGATCCCACCAGCTACTACTATTCTGTAGCCAACACTGGGAGTTCCCCAACACTTATCATACCTGTACTGGCTAATGGGATAACCCCACTCCTTATGAAAAGTTATCGTGTCCTCCTAAAGTTCGAACCTAGTGAATATTTCCTGTTCCAAATACTGTTTTTCCACATCCCTCCAAACATAGCTCATATTGATGTGGGATTCCCTTTTGTATATCTATGTATCATTATGATCCATACCAGTAAGGCTCTCACTGGTAGCTGCTGGTTTTCTCCTTCAGCAGCTACATGGCATCTCCCTGACTCTGCCTACTTTCTCTCTATATCTCTGTTCAGATTTCCTGCCTGGCTATATTCTACTAATCAATTGCCCAAAGCATCTTCTTGAATAACCAATGGTAATAAAACATATTCATAGCATATAGGATTCCTAGTCCCATCAAATCCTCCTGTGCTGTAGACAACATATACATTCCCACTGAGACAACCCCAACCTCATCAAACCACAGGATCTCTGGCTGACTACATAATATCACAGCATGCCAAGACTGTCCAAATCCTTCTACAATGCCAAGAGAAGTAAGTGCACCTTTCGAGCAGATAATTCTTTTCCTACTCCAGTAGAGTCCAGACCTGATGAAACATCCAGTGAGAACTCTAAAAGAGCTGTTTTCTCACACTTATAGTGACTTTTAGATGTTTGCTGAGTTCCAAACCCTAGGCTCCATCTTAGTCCTACCGTGCTTTGATAGATAGTTCTAAGCTTCTGCTGGCACTTTCCCTCCAACTGGCCTTGTCCTAGCACATTCTTTTGTGCTGTATCCAGCATCTACATTCCCAACAGTAACCATCCTACCTGAATCCATCTGCAGGATGATTCCGATGCCTAAACCACTTCATTATATAACCAGACATCCCACAACCACCAGGACCCAACTTTAGCCAATTGAGAAACCCACTACACACAAATGAATATTTGATTTTCCACTTGCTGTCTGACTTACAGCTGCCTCATGTGCCTTGCATTTGCAAATTTTAGGCCTGTGAAGGTTTTCAAAGCCTTCAGCCAAGACTAGGTCCAGCAACTCCTTCTTTGGTATAGTCAACAGTTAGGCTCCCCTGAATTTAACACACCTACACCCATGCATGAAATAGTTGCCCTGCTTTCACAACTCCATTTCCAATCCAGACTTTCCATATCTTCCCCAAAGACCAAGCCCAGAATATTTCCCCTACCAGATAGCGTTTACCCATATGCCAACAAACAGATCATAAGTCACTACAAGTGTCCAAGTCTAGTTTTTGCCACTGATATTCTTGCATGTTGTAGTAATGCTCACAGGATTCAACAGAGTTCCAAATGCGAGGGCCGAATCCCAGCATCTACTCCTGTCCTCCAACCAACATACATTGTCCTACAAGGACCTGCGCTGCTTGAATCTACATATAGTACTCATTTTGCTAACTATCTTACCCGAATCCAAATTCTGTATTCCTGAGTCCTCCACCATGGTATGGCCTGGTAAGTACTCACTCCCTCACAACCAGATATTTCATATTCTATCTCTATCTGGATCTAGCCTCTTTCCCAAAGTCATTATACAAATTTAGTTTGATCACCTAAGTAGCAATATCTAGGCTTCTATAATTTCGGAAATCCCATGTCTTGGACTTCCATGTGTGCGATTGCCGACATACATGCAGCAGACAAGTTGCTACCTTCACCCACCCACAGTACCCTCTGTGTTACCTGCAGCACCCTACTCTACCACATTCCTAATGTTCTCCTCCAGGAACTGGCTTCTTATTTAAGCCACCAACCAATACTTGTTTTCCATATCCATCTGCATCTAGCTTGAGTTTAACAGCCAGCACCCCTGCATAATCTGGCTGTTTGCCTCTTGAGTCAAGGGTCTTCTAGGGAGTATGGTCCCAAATAACTCAGCTCAGACTATTCTCAGGAATCCTCCTTTTCTGTCGTGAACATCTAGGCTTTGCTAGCACTTACCCTACACTAATACATCCACGGGACACTTTAGGTACAGTATAGAGCATTATTCCTTATTCAGATTTTCTATGTCTTCCCAGGTTTTAACTTGTTTAGTTTAGTTACCCACTCAGTACTTTGTACATAGAGGGCTTGATCTACCCAAGTTGCAACAACCAGTGTCCTGGTCTTCTCCAGCTGCCTCTATAGCAATCTCCGGCATTCTTAGACCCATCAACTTTTTCTGTGCTGTTGACAGCATCTAGATTCCCACAAAGACTATCAGTCTCTCATAGAACCAGAGGAGTTGTGGCTGCCCTACATGACCATTCTATCCCCAGACAATCAGAATACTCCTCCATCGTCTAGATTTCAGAGCACTGCTCTGCATCCTATCATTGTTTTTCTAATCCAGTGGAGTCCAGACTGGATGGAACATCCAGTGTCATCCCTAGATTTCAATAGTAGTGACTTCTAGCTGTTGGTAGGGTTCCAAATCCTTTGTTCCATCTTAGTCCCACCATGGTCTCTTAGGCTGAATGCAACATATAGTGTCCTGCATGAATCTCCTGAAACAACACTTACACACAGGACACTCTAGGCTACCTATACAATACAACTTAATACCCAGATTTCCCAGAATACCCATGTACTCCCCAGAGTCAAGCCTGTAGACTAACACCAAATGTACTCATCATACATGATTTTCTACAACTTGCTGAATTGATCACAGTACTCTAGCCTACATAGACAAACTATAACACATAACAGGTGCCTCTAGGATTCAGTAGGGTGTAAAATCTCACACCCCAGCACAGCCCTCCATCTATTCATGTGCTATAGTTAACATTTAGTATTTCTACAATAGTTGTCCTATCTATGGCCACAGGACTAGATGTTCACTATACCATGGCACTCTATACACAAACTTCCCATCCACTCCCCAGAGTCTAGTTACTGAAACTCCAAACACAACCAAATATTTCTGTTTTCATGTCATGCAAAACATAAATCCCATGCTGCATGCAGTTTGGCACAGATGTCTGGACTCCTAGCCTTGCTGTAATGACCCCTAGAATTCAACAAGGTCCCCATTCCTTGGCCCTAGCCTATGCCAAGCATTTTGTCCTTGGCTGTAGCCTACATCTATGCTCCCATAGGGATGTACCCTAGCCCTGTCTACCCACATCTACTTTCAGAAAGCCTTGTGACACATAAAATACACCAATAAATACACAGACTTCCTGTGGTCTCCTCCTGGGTGAGCCTGGTGTTTACATCCCTATCTGACATTTTATTTTCTGGCGTAACTAGAATGGTCGAACATCCAGTGACCATGACTAGTGTTTCTATGAGTTCCTTGTACTTGATGGCTTTAGGCTTCTGCAGACTCTGGTTCCTCCAACTGACCTTGTCCTAGCCTATTCTTTTGTGCTATATCCAACTTCCATGCTCTCAACTTGAACCATTCTACCTTCATTCAATCACAAGTGACATTTAAATGATTAAGCCACCTATCTTTGTCCCTAGACATCCCACATGCTCGGCCTCCAGGGTTTAGCCTAGTGAGTAATAACCAACACAAACATGAATACTTGTTTTTCCACATGCAGCCTGACCTACTAGAAACACACTTGCCTTCCATTTGTGAGCTTTAGGCATCTACAGGATTGAATGTGTGCAGACAAGCTTAGGCCCTACAACTTCTACTATGCTTTAGTGAACAGCTAGGCTCCCTCTGCACGAAACGTTCTTGCACACATGCCCAGACTGTCCATATCCTCCTATAAATTCGATAGAGGTATGCACCCTTCTGCAAAGATAATTGTTTTCCCAAACTAGTGGAGTCCAGACCATCTAGTGGCATCCCTAGAATAGTGCTTGTTCTCCCTCGCAATGACTTACTTATATCTACCTATCTGTCTATCTATCTATCTATCTATCTATCTATTTTTAATCTGAGGGAAGGCTTCTCTATGTAACTTTGAAGTCTATGTGTGCACTAGCTCTGTAGAGCAGGTTGGCTTCACACTTAGAGAGATCCTCCTGCCTCTGCCTCCCAAGTGCTATGATTAAAGTCATGCACCACCACCACCCATCCTTGTAGTGACTTCTAACTTTTGTCAATGTCCGAAATCCTTTGCTTCAGACTAGTACTACCATGTTCTTCTTTGCTATAGGTAAGATCTTGGTTCCTGCATGAAGTTCCTGTTACAACACTTAGGCACAGAACACTGTGTGCTGCCTATACAACCCAACTCTGTACTCAGATTCCCCATGACCACTCCAGAGTCAGGCCTGTTAATTATCCCTAACATACTCATCATAAATGTTCTTGCACATCCTGCTGAATCTATACCAGTAACCCAGCCTAGACAAACAACTTATACTTCAGAGCAGAGGCCTTCAGGCTTCATCATGGTCCCAAATCTCATACACCCCCAATTTCAGTGCTATAAGGAACAATTAGAGTGCCACTAGTACTTGCCCTATCCACAGGCACAGGACTAGATGTTGACTATACTACCCCTCTCTATACACAAACTTTCTGTGTTCTCTTCCAGGGCCTAGTCTATTGGATATTCCACATACATCCCAATATTTCTGTTTTCATATCCTGTAGCGTGTAAATCATGAGCCTTAGGCAGTGCCACCATAGTAGCCTGAAATCTTTGCCTTGCAGTAATGATCTCTAACTTCAACAAAGTCCTAAATCCTAGTTCCCAGTTTAGTCCCAGTATTTCATCCTTTGCTCTAGCCTACATGGTGTGCTCCTGGGAGGATCATCAGTCATCGTACCAAACTAAGAATATTGCATACTATATTAATGAACAACCTAGAAAGATATGTCCATGAATGCAATAGTGGTACAAACTTTCTGGGAATAATCAGCTCCTTAAGAGTGAATTTAAGGTCTAATCTACAGAAAGCAACACATGCCTGCTGCTGTAAGCTTTGTCGAGAACACATGGTTATGGAGTTCCAAGGCCCCAGTATTGAACCTCATACTATTATTTTGTTAAATGAATGAAGTATCAAGCTTCACTCTACATTCATACCTCGATAACTACAGATTAGTGCAGTTCTCAGACCTCCTCAGAGACCTTGGTGCAGTAGATTATGTTTAAAAAAGTCATTCACAACTGGTCATCCTGGAAAAAAAATGAGAGTATGTGCAATGGGATATTTGTA
Organism: Microtus oregoni; assembly: GCF_018167655.1. Taxonomy (NCBI): domain Eukaryota; kingdom Metazoa; phylum Chordata; class Mammalia; order Rodentia; family Cricetidae; genus Microtus; species Microtus oregoni. The sequence goes on from NW_024544514.1 coordinate 17,864, forward strand.
GCCCTCTCTTCAAGACTCAGGTACCATTGCAGGGAGCATTTAAAAAGATTTTATGAGTCTGAGGCTGCAGATGCCAAGAGTGAAATTGTGATCTCAAGACATGACAGAGTCATTGCTCTCACAAATACAGAGCCATCGTGAGGGCATGCAAAGGCCTGTGTAAGATGAGGCCAGGTCATATTCCAGTATGCTTGGTGACTAAGCACTCAAATATATGCCAGTATGGTTTCCATCCACATTAACTCTCACACTTCTCTAGAAGACACCAACTGTCAGGAGTTTGCCATTTAGACTCTGGAGCCCTCCTACAGTGCACCTTTGACTATGGGGGATGGCTCAGAAGTCTGTACCTCTAACTGACAAACTACTGACAGTTGGTGGCTTCTAGAGAAATGTGACAGTTAATGAAAGGGAATGAAAAACAGGCTCTCATGTACTTGAATACTTACTTAGTTACCAAGAAGTGCAACTGTTTGGGAAATTAGGAGGTGTGACCATGCTGGAATGCATATAGCCTTTGTGGATAATATATGTCACTGAGGGTGGGTTTTGAGGTTTACATTCCCACATCAGGCCTCGTCTCTCTCTCTCTCTCTACCTACTACTGATGAATCAGTTGGTATGGACTCAACAACAGGCCCAGTGCCGTGTTTGGCTGAATCCTGACATGATGATCATGAATTAATTTCCTAAAATTATAGGCAAGCATCCAATTAACTAGTGATAAAGAGATCCAGAGACCCTTTCAAGTCTCTTGCATCTTGAAGTCCTGAACTGAGATTAGAGTTTAGCTAGAGGGACAGGGTATTGACATATAAGCAGTTGTGGTCAGGAGGTGGCATCTACCCTCCCTTATCTCACGCATCATTGTCTAATTGTTAGTCTTATCTGGCAAGGTGGTTTGATAGTAGGAATTGTGTGAAATCTCTTTAAGGAGACAAGATTTTCCTTTGGGTAGAGAACATTGCTTTACCTGGCATGAGATTTCTGTAGAAATACTCATTACGTTGAAGTCAATGATTGGACTGTTCTGATAGATCAAGCTACACAATTGTCTCATTAGTATATCCTCATTTCTGCTAGGCCTGTTATGTAAGCAGCCCATTCTAAAAGCCCTATTAAAACACAAATTTTTTATAAAGGATAACCATGGGTAAACCTGTCACTTCAAATTACCATTCCTTTCACTGAGATGTGATCAATAGATTTGAGTTTGCTGGGTGATTATTGCTCCTGGGGAGATTTCCTTACTTACATTGGATGGTGAGGTATAAAACCAACATTCAAAAAAAGTTGCCAAACAGGAAACATAACAGCTATTTGTGGGGATAACTGTCACTCACACACTTCACCTCAGATAGGTTGAGACATTCATACTGTGAAGTTTTGCCCGGATCTTGCAAAATACATGGATGGTGGAGCACAGTCTTCTTCATCCGTATCTATGAGATTAGATAAATGTAGCAATTTGGATTCAATGCTCCATAATTACCTCTATGAGTCTTACAGTGCATGTGTGGTATGACCCTCAAATCTGTGGGAACCAAAGTCCCTTCTTTGTCATATGCTAACCCAAATTTTCTTCTTTTTATATATCAAACCATATTCCTTTTCTGGCCTCTATCCCTATAGTATACAAAATGTCAGATTTTCCATCTTCAACACCAAAGAGTCTTCTGTGTCATATACCCACCTAAATCAATTTTCTAGGCCTCAACTTGAAATTTGAGTTCAAGGTGTGGTTCATACAATACACGCAATCAAATCCATCTTTATCGTAAATTCATGAAAATTGTTTATCTGCCATCAAACTTTGTAAAACCATAATCTCTCTCATATCATATACCAACCCAATCTCTCTCTCTCTCTCTCTCTCTCTCTCTCTCTCTCTCTCTCTCCCCACTGTTGCTGCCTTCATCCTTATGAGACCACATCCCTCCTTTGTCATCTGCCTATCCACACTACCTCTCTTGCCATATAGCCAATATTTCTTCCCTAAAACCTTATCAGACACAAATCTCTCCCTTTCATTCAACCAAGTGAACTCCCTCTCTCGCCATGTACCCACTATTTCTGGACCCATCCTTCCAAGACACTCATTCCTCCTTAGCCATACACCAAACCTAATACTCTCTCTTATAATGTTTCCACCATTTCTTCCCCCAAACGTTGTGATGGCCCAATCTGCCCCATGTCATGTACTCACCCAAACTCCCTCGCTAGCCATATATCCACCATGTCTGCCCCCATCCTGCTGTGACCCAAATCCTTCTCTTGCCATATGCCCACTGAAAATTCTTCTATTTTCATGTAACCACACAATTTCCTGTCTTGTGATGTAACCACCATTTCTTCCCCCAAACATGTCAGACCCAAATATATCCATGTTTATAAGCCCAACAAAACCCCCTCTCTTGACATATACCCACCCAAACTCTGTTTCATGAAATATACCAATTATTTCTGCCCCAAACCTTAAGAGACCCAAACACCCCCTGGTCATACAGCTACTCAAACTCCTCTCTGGGCATATACCCATCATTTTGCCACCGGCTTTGTGAGACCCTAATCTCTCCATTGTCGTATGCCCATCCAAAGTATTTCTCTTGCTACATACTCACCATTGCTGCCCCTAAAGTGTATAAGACCCAAATCCCTCCCTTGTCATTTACCCAGCATACTCCCTCTGTTCCTATATATCCACCATTTCTGACCCCATCTTTCTGAGACCCTAATCCCACCCTTCATATAATAACCCAAACTCCTCTCTTAACAGATACTCATGATTTCTGCCACCTGAGTATTAGAGAATCAAATCCTTCCCTTGTCATGTACCCACCCAAATGTCTCTTATCATTTACCCATCATTACACTCTCCAAAGTATATGAGATCCAACTCCCTTCCCTGGCATTACCCACCCATATTCCCACGCTTTCCAAGCTCTCACCATTACTGCCCCAAAATTTTGGAGACACAAATCCCTCCCTTGTCTTCTACGCACACAAAATCCCCCTCTTCAAGGCACCCACCATTGATGCCCAAACTTTTGGAGACACAAATCCCTCCCTTTTTTCCTACCCACCCAAACTCCCTCTCTTCCATGCACCCACAATTGATGCCCAAACCTTTGGAGACCCAAATCCCTCCCGTGTCTTCTACCCACCCAAACTCCCTCTCTTTCCATGCACTCACCATTACTGCTCCAAACATATGGAAACCCAAATCCCTCCCTTGTCTTCTTCCCACCCAAACTCCCCCTCTTCCATGCACCCACCATTGTTTCCCAAACCTTTGGAGACCCAAATCCCAACCTTGTCTTCTTCCCACCCGAACTCCCCCTCTTCCATGCACCCACCATTGTTTCCCAAACCTTTGGAGACCCAAATCCCACCCTTGTCTTCTTCCAACCCAAACATCCCCACTTTCATGCACCCACCATTGATGCCCAAACCTTTGGAGACCCAAATCCCTCCCTTGTCTTCTACCCACCCATGCTCCCTTTCTTTTCATGCACTCACCATTACTGCCCCAAAATCCCCCTCATCCAGGCACCCACCAATGATGCCCAAACGTTTGGAGACAAAAATCCCTCCCTTGTCTCCTACACACCCAAACTCCCTTTCTTCCATGCACCCACAAGTGATGCCCAAACCTTTGGAGACACAAATCCCTCCCTTGTCTTCTACCAACCCAAGTTCCCTTTCTTTTCATGCACTCACCATTACTGCCCAAATCCTTTGGAGACACAAATCCCTTCCTTGTCTTCTATCCACCCTAACTCCCCCTCTTCCATGCACCCACCATTGATGACCAATTCTTTGGAGACCCAAATCCCTCCCTTGTCATCTTCCCACCCAAACTCCCTTTCTTTTCATGCCCTCACCATTACTGCCCCAAAATTTTGGAGACCCAAATCCCTCCCTTGTCTTCTTCCCACCCAAACTCCCCGTCTTCCATGCACCCACCATTGATGCCCAAACCTTTGGAGACACAAATCCCTCCCTTGTCTCCTACCCACCAAAACTCCCTCTCTTTCCATGCTCTCACCGTTAAAGCCACAAAACTTTGGAGACCCTAATCCCTCCCTTGTCTTCTTCCCACACAAACTCGCCTCTTTTATGCACCCACAATTAATGCCCAAACCTTTGTAGACCCAAATCCCTCCCTTGTCTTCTACCAACCCAATTTGTGTTTTTAAAGGTTTGGGCATCAATGATGGGTGCATGGAAGAGGGGGAGTTTGGGTGGGAAGAAGACAAGGGAGGGATTTTTGTCTCCAAACGTTTGGGCATCATTGGTGGGTGCCTGGACGAGGGGGGATTTTGGGGCAGTAATGGTGAGTGCATGAAAAGAAAGGGAGCATGTACATGCAGTAGGCTTAAAAACCCATTGCCATTGTTCTTGAGTTCTCAGTAGTCCTCATTGTCCACTATGTTCAGCGAGTCTGGTTTTATCCCAGGCTTTTCCAGACCCAGGCCAGCTGGCCTTGGTGAGTTGCCGATAGAACATCCCCATTGTTCCCACACGGTCCTGAGTTCCTGGCCCATGCTCTCTCTCCTTCTGCTCCTGATTTGGACCTAATATACAATATTTTTGTATAATATTATTGTATATAGTATTGACATATTATATTTGTCTTTTTGAGTCTGGATTAGCTCAATCAATATTGTTTTTTCTAGATCTATTGGCCTGGAAATTTCAAGATGTCATTATTTTTTACTGCTAGGTTTACTCCATGGTGTAAATGTACCAAATTTTCTTTGCCCATTCATTTAGATATATTGTTATCAAATCTTGCTATAACAAATAATGTCATTATGAACATAGTTGAGCACATGCCTTTGTGTTATGATTGAACACCCTTTGGGTATATACACAACAGCGGTGTTGCTGGGTCTTAATGTAGAATGTTTCCTAATTTCAGAGAAATCATCATACTGATTTCTAAAGCAACTGTACCAGTTTGTGCTCCCACCACCAATGGAGGAGATTTGTCCTTATCCCATATCTTTTCCAGCATAAGCTGTCATCAGTGTTTTTGATCTTGGCCATTCCTAGAGTTGTAAGATTGAATCTCAGAGTTGTTCTGATTTGCATTTCTCTGATGGCTAAGGATGTTGAGCATTTTCTTAAGTGTCTTTCGGCCATTTAGAGATTTGTCTGCTAAGAGTTCTCTGTCTAGGTCTTTACCGCATTTTTTATTATATTATTTGTTCTTTTGATATCAAGTTTCTTGAGTTATTTGTATATTTTGGAGACCAGTTCTCTGTCTGATATGGGGTTGGTGAAGATCTTTTGCCAATCTGTAGGCTGGCATTTTGTCTTGTTGACCACGTCCTTTGTTTTAAGAAATAAACAAACTGAAAGAATAAAAAACGTGATCATTTCAACAGATTTTGAAAAAGGCTTCAACAAAATACAACACTCTTTCATGATAAAAGTCATGGAGAGAGCAGGGATACAATGAACATACCTAACATAATAAAAGCAATAATATATAATACTGCAAGCCAACAGCTAACACCGACATCAAACTAAATGGAGGAAAACTCAAAGCAATTCCACTGAAATCAGGGGAAAAACAAGGTTGTCCACTCTCTCCATATTG
>NW_024544515.1:0-23297 GCF_018167655.1 Microtus oregoni
TAATCAGAATATACTACCTGAAAAAAAAAACTATTTTCAATTCAAAACATAAGTATGTTGAAGAATGTTTTTAAATGAGAAAGAATTTTTAAAATATGACTCAACTGCCTGCCTTAAATATCATCTAAATTATTTATCATATAAATTATGTCTGATAGTTACATACTTATGAATATAGGTAAAAATGAAAGATCTTTTTTCATCTTGGGGCACATACAATCCAATGAGAAATAAGTCGGCAAAATACTAATATCTCTGAAGTTAGATAGACCATAAATTGGGGTTTCATCTATTTTCTTTTCTCTCTGTTATTTCTGCACTTAATATCACTCAATTGGTTCTGCTCTCTCCACCTCTAACTAGCTCTGTCATGTCCTTTATTATGTATTAGAGCTGAATGCTCAATGTAGATTTTAAAAATGTATTCCTTCCCCTCCTAGATTTACCTTTTAAAATATCTTTCTTATTTTATCAAAACATTGATTGCAACCACAACATTGGGACTCAGCACTATAATATTATTGCTTGTCTATTTATTATATTTCTTCATATGCTTTTGTCATCCAAAACCATATTAAATCATGTATTTGTTTTCAAATTGGGTACACTCAGTATTTCAAATTGAATAAAGTCTGCTCTTATCACTTAGCTTTGCAGTTAGTTCCTTAAAAACTCCAATAATTTTTTTTTGGGGGGGGGGAATCCCACTTATATGTACCATTCCAATAATGAATGGCAATATTAAATTTCTCTCCTTAATATGGACCCTTCTAGAGGCTGCTCCATTTACTTTATACTTGATATGTTCTTTGAAAATTAAGGACATTATAGATACAGATTTCAGTATGTATATTTTAAGACTTAAAGTGCATTGCATATCACATTAAATTCTAAAATGATTGTTTTTAAATTGCCTAAAATGCTTAGAGTTTAAAATGGCAATTTCTGCAATGACACTATATACAAAAGAGACATGTGAATAACCCTAAAGGTTACTCAAACAAATAAAAGGGAATAATGCCTTTGAGAGCTATGTGACTCATTCTATCATTTATATTCTAAGTACATAAGGACCTTTTCCACTTCTATACTGAAGTTATTACTAAGATTTATATATTCTTTGTACTGTAATATTATATACACTAAAATATGTTTGTAAAAACAAATAGGGAATGAATTAAATCTTATGTGCTATAGTGTATTTAGATAAATTACAGTGTTCTTATATTATAGCTTAATACTGACATTCAACAAAATAATAATGTTCTGTATGTTGACATTAGAAATTACAAACTACATTTTAAGTTGGAAAACCACAGAGGCGATTACTGAGTATGACATAATGGTATGTGTGAAAGATATATATGTATAACATACACCTTGAGTTATACATTATTATTTCTCGAAACTGAACTAGAAATGGAATCTAACATGTAAACATTTAGACTTCAGGAATTTTTCCCAAGCTGATCACATAGTACAGTCCTCTAAAGCGACACTTATAAAATGCGCAGTCTTAGGTCTCTACCTGCAAGGATCCTGCTTTAATTGATTTGAGTGGTGCCTGGGGATTTTCCTATGTAACCAAGATCACTAATTACCATCTTAGCAGAATTTAACTCAAGAACAGTATCACATTTACAGTACACAACAGTGACTATCCCTGGCATTGTTTAGGCTGACTTGACTGTAGACTAAAGGTCACAGGATTTCCTTGTGTATTTTCACTGTCATATTGAAAAGATAAAAAGTTCTAAACTGAAGCCAATGTTAGAGCAAAAATTACCTCTGGTCAAGAAAATGAAATCTCAGGCTTAGGAAGAGACCTAATATTCTAGTAGGGTGGTGGGTTCAATCATCTGGCCCAGAGACCACCCCAGGAAAGGTGGCCACAGCTTAAGCCGTGCTACAAAGATACACAGAATAACCACTTCTTTAATGAGACACCACACATTTCCTTGCCAGAATTGCAACACTTGGTTGACTAGCTTACTGTGCCAAAGGATTGCTACTGCACCAAAATCTTGTAGCTTGTAAATTGGCCTGCTTTGAAAACAGTATAATCTTTTTATCGTTTTATCTCTTTTCAAACTATGCTTTCCTTATACACTTTGGCTTCCTTATGCTTTTTCTAAAGCCTCCTTTCCCACCACGTGACTGCCTTTCCACTGTGTCTGACCTCTGTGACACCTTAAATTGCATGCCTTTTCTTCTCCCTTCCATTCTCTTCCTCTGGGTAGCTGCTGAAAATTTCAGTTTTTCTGCCCTAGGGTTTTTTTTTTTCCTTTTTTAAACACTAATAAAGTAGTTTCTGGGCTTGTGTTTGAGTCCATTTATAAAAGCTTTTACTAAAGAGACGAAGAACCCCAATAGGGGACCTTGATTTCCCCTGCATCATTTGCAGACCACAAAGGGCCCCACAATTCTAGTAACACCAAGGATGGAGGAATGTATTCCCAGGGATTTTAGACATGGAACATGTAAGAAACATTAAATATTAGTCTTTTTGATAAGTCCATAAAACTTTCTTTTATGACAATGAATTCAAATCTTTTTCTCTCTCCCCACTTTATGAAACTTCTGTGCAAATATTTTTATCTCTTTCACATTGTAAAATCTTTATTAAAATGTTTTAAACTGTCCCTAACCTGGTAAGTATTGTATTCATACAAAGGTTCTGCTCGAGTCTTAGAACTTAAATGACTTAAGTGACCAACAATTTCTTGGTTTCCTTCATTTCTTTTGTTCAGATTTTTTGTTTGCTTTGTTGGTTTTCATTTTGTTTTTTCCCCAATATAATATTTCTTTTTGATTATATGGAAATTTGACATAATGCATCCTTATCATACTCATTTCCCAAACCTGGTCCACACCTGTCCTGGTGACCTCTCCCACAACAATAAAAAGAGGAAGAAAAGAAATATATACCAAGTCCATTTTGTGTTGCCCGTATACTCACTGGAGTATGGTCAAACACACAGTGGCTAAGCCCTTAAAGAAAACCAAGTCTTTCCTTACTCTCTGCCCCACCAGAAGCCATAAACTGTGAAGAATTAGACTTGAGCATCTCATAACAATCTTTAAGAGTTTTCATCTACTGCTTTCTGTCTAAACCTTTCCTTTTGTGGGGGGTGACTAACAAATCTTGAAAGACACAGTTACTACCTGCACTGGAATAAAAACCAAGTGTATTTCCTGCCATGGTGTGTTTCTTCTAATTTTGTGACTAGTATGCCCTCTCAATCAAAAACTTTGCCTTGTTGGGACACTATAATTGGAGTGGTGATCTTTTCCTTTGCTGTCCAAATTATTTCTAAGAGAACATATGAATGGCATGCTACCCTGAGCATTGCAAGTTTTGGCTGCAATTCAAATTCTACCTTCTACCTATATGGCCATAGACAAGTTATATTGCCTTGGTTTTAACTTCTTCATATGTAAAATTGAAGATAAAATACTTACATCATAGAAATAGTGAGTGTTAAAGCAAGGTAAGAAAGTAACTAACTGGTCACAATACCTAAGATCCATCAAGCACTCAGCAACTGGAAGATAGTATGGAATTCTAGCCATATCTTTAAAGGTGCTAGATGAATAAGAGACAAAGATAAGACTTGCCTTTCAGAATTTCTATGTGATATATTTATAAAAATATGAGACATCTAGAGAAAATTGGTTAAGTTCTGAGTGTGCAGCTCAACAGGAGTAACAAATGTTATCAACCTCATAAATAACATCATATGAGGCAATGAGTTATTATTGTAAATTTATCTTCAAGTTATACCTCTTAGGTGTTTTCCTTGAACCACTGTATGTTTAGAAATACTTTTTATCCAGAGAAAGATTATTAGAAGTCTTATGATGGAGATGGTTATAAATTATTATTGTTTGAATAGGACCAGGAATCTTTGGGATAGTCAAATGGAATCTGCAGCGTGTTTTAAACAGAATAAAGCAGAAGGACATATTTTCTCTCAGTTAAAAGTCATTGACTTCTGAATAAACGAATGAAAAACCACTTGAATGATGTAGTGAGTAAGTAACAAATATCTAACTGTTCATAAAATGGAGGCAGAAGCAAAAGAAAGTAAGATAAGAGGCAGACAGAGCCTTAAATAAATAGGCAGTTTGGTTGACAGCTTAGATTATATACAAGGCTAAGACAGAGATAGCTTGTCTGAAACTAAATCAAAATAGAGTTGAAATTAGAAAGAAAGGCATGTTCCATATATATATATATATGGAAAATATATATATTTTATGTCAGATCTTGATTAATATTTTTAATCAATATATATATATATCAAGATAAAAGGATCAGAATTGACTCTTAGTAGAATCAGAATAGTTTTAATGAAGAGGTGAGATGATTTAATTGACCTTTCTGAAAGGTTGTTTCAAATGCTGTTAATAGAGCAGATAGAAGAGGACAAGAACATAAGAGGGAGATCAGCTAGGATGCTATTTCAGGACACTTTGAAGGAAAGAGTAGTGGCATATAGAATTGCAAAGGTTGAATGGGAACACATTAATTTGTAGGTTAAGCCAAATCAATCATACAAGCAAAATGGAGTCTACATAAATATTACAATCATGAATAATTTATTAGAATGCTAATAAATATAGGACAGAGGTATGGTTTTATTGTATACATTTAAATAGAACTAAGGCCCAAGTTTTCTAGAAAAATGTAAAAATGTCTTGCTCCGTTCATTTTTTGAAAATGATTATGTCCTTTGACCTTCAGAATAGCAAAATTCTAATGCAGCAAATTCATGAGCAAACGTCCTGTTCAATATTAGTTGACCTTTTGACGAAATTTGACCTAGCTTTACCATAAGGAGATTAATTACTATGATATCCATTTCATTGTTGTGAAACATCTTAAGCCAATGCTTATTTGCGAAGCCACTTGACAATATTTTGAGTCTTTAACTTCAAAAACATGTTGGTATTCACATGACTGATTTGTCAGTGCAAGGCTGCATATGAAATTTGTTGTTTGATTATATGAATTATTTTCAGCTTACGTTTTTATGTCAGATCTTGATTAATATTTTTTTTTTTAGTTTTTTGTTTCTCAAACTGGGCTTCTCCATATAAAGCTCCTAGTTGTCCTGGAACTCGCTCTCTAGACCAGGCTGACTTAGAAATGCAGTTTCCTCACCAGTGCTGGGATTAATGGCATGCACCAATGCCACATTGATAATAAGCCTTTCTTTTCTTTTTTTCTTTCCTTTTTAACTTTTATTCTTCTCTCATTCATTACCTGCTGACCGCACTTTCCTCTCCCTCCAGTTATCTGAGTGCCTTCCCCATTTCCCCTTCTCTCCCAGATCACCTCCTTCTACGTCTTTCTTTAAAGAAAAAAAAAAACCAGCATCTCAGGGATTTTCACTGAATATGCCCTAACAAGATATAATAAGAGTGGGCACAAACATACATCTTAAGGTTAGACATGCCATCCCAGTAGGAGGAGGAAAAGTGTCCCAAGTGGCAAGCAAAAGAGTCAGAAAATACCCCGCCCCTTCTCTCACACACACACACCCACACACCCCCACACACACACCCACACACACACACACACACACACACTCGCATTGTTGGGAGTTCACAAGAATAGCAAGCTATACAACCATAAGTTATATGCAGAGGACTTGAAGTGGAGAAGGGATTGTAGGAGTCAAAGGCTGGAGGATACTACCAGGAGAACACAGGACACAGAATCAACTAAGCAGGGCTCATAGGGGCTCACAGAGACTGAAGAGACAGACTCAAACCCTGTATGGGCTAATAAGCCTTTCAATATCAAGTTTTCTCAATCAGTCTCATCCCCTTCAATTCTCATTTTAAGTTGTGCCAATTTGTCATGTACGTTCAGTTCTAGGAGAAAAATAAAGGTATTTATCTGTATGAATTTCTAGTGGGGGAGAAAGAGTGTTTTAAGTTCCTTCTTCCTTCAAAACCATTTTTCTGACAGAAGGCTTTTAATTTTAACTACGCTCAGTGTTGACAATTCAAACACTAATACCTGAGCACAAAGGAATTTTAGAATGTGTAACAATACCTCTAAGGAAATGTTTAGTATAGTTAAGAAAGTTTTCCAACATTGAAGAAGAATCCAATTACAAAAAATTAACATAATATTTAAATGACAAAACACTTGTGAATGAATGCTTATTAATGTGGAACCTTCAGAGATGTGAAATTTTCAATTGCATGCACATTCATTTGAATGTGCTTATTGAATTTAGCTAAATAAGCCTATTTCATAAAACAGCCAAACAAAAGAAATAACCAACTCTTTATTTTTTCCTTTCGATTGTAAATACCATTAGTCATGAACTCAGAGACACATTCTCTGAGAAATTTATAGCTCATCTATTAGTAATGTTATATAATAGTCTACTCCGAAACCTTCATGGCTTGCCTTACTCCACAGTACCCTATTTAATAGAGTGTTTTTTTTTTCTTTTGCTGTCTTTATTTTGAGAAAGGGTAATGCTACATAACCCAGGCTTTCTTTGAATTTTTGATCCCCCTGCATCAGTTTCCCAAATGCTCTAATTACAGGCATGTCACCACAATGCTTGACTCTTCTATAGAATTTCACTTCTACCTGCTATTAGCTATCAGAATGGAAGAAAATAGTCCTATAGGTACAAACTATCCATGACCTTTCAAAAGCCCAACCATGCCAATGATTTTAAAAGTATATTTGAAACAATAATAAAGCTTTATGTGAAGTTATAATATTTAAACACTTGGTTCTACTAAGTGGCATTAATTTTATCATCAAGCACTAAGAGCTGTACATTTTCATTCCCATGAGAAATATGAATCATCATAGAGCTTATGAAGACTCTTTAATTCACTCCTTCTTTAAAAAATAAAATATTTGTAATTTTAATAAATAACTGAAACAAACCTTTTAAACTAATTTTTTGTACAAAATACTTTAGCTTGACGGTAATAAAATTTCACACTGGAAACATGAATATATAGATAGAAATATTAAACATCTTAGGCAAAAATAACTATCTGAGCAAAAACCATCTTCTAGCCTTTAATATAAGATCCTCTATCTTTATGTTGTTAGATTTAAAACTACCTAAAGTTATTCTCTCTACTACGTGAGTTGCTAGATCTAAGCAGTCAGTCTCCAGCTATAACCAACATCACATCAATGGAGCAACAGTTCCAATGAGACCAACGTTTGTTGTCAATCAGCAAGATTATACTTATCAATTAATGATGCCCCAGGAATCCATTCTAAATTTACTTGGACATCTGACTGTCTGAAAGAGCAAGGATTGGTATTCAGGCATCTGGACTAGACTGCCCTTGGGGGCCTGACAGGCTATGCATGTCCTCAGCTGCAGCTACAAGAGCACTTCTTGTGCACTTTTGCTATGTTCTCTTTTAAAAGGTGCGCCTTGCCTACCCCCCCTTTCTCTTCTGTCACTCTTGTGCCCAGGGATCCGTCTCTGTGCCCCTCTCTGCACTCTCTCTGTCACCTTTTCTGCCTTTTTTCTCTTTTCCAATAAACCTTCCATGTGAGCTCTATTATATGGTGTGAGTTCTTCCAGTCATTTTTATATACACACCATTGGTGCTTTGGGACTGGGTAGGCTCTCCTGGAGTCCTGAGGTACACCGGGACCCTAGAACCTGGTCCACATACGACAGCCTCACTGCTCCAATTAACAGAGCACTGGGACCCTCCATCCAACATCAACATGATTGGTGAGCCCCCTTCTTCTTCACCTCTGACTATTTCCCATGAGTGATCCATTTCTCTTCTCTCAGGCATGGTTTCCTACCTTTTGGCCTTGTCATTTCCTGGTACCAGGCAAACATGGCTCTCTCAGGCTCAGAGCTCTCTTTGCGTGATGATGCATGGGACAACCTGTGACTACTTATTCTGATACTCTGAATTCTTGGGATGCTAAGAATTGCAGACGTTTGGATCTTATTTCTCTACCTCACTCATGGGAAGTGCATCTACTTTTTCAGTCAGACCAATCCAAATGGCTGCTTTCCTGCACTCTATAACCCAATATTTTATGGAATCTTTGCAACATTCTGCCAGAGATCTGATAAATGGAAAGAGGTATCACCCTTTCATTCTTCTGCATTCCCTCTCCCTCAGTAGACCTGATGCATGCAGCATGTTTGCTCAGTGGCAGGGTCCACCAAACATTTTATGCTGGGACCCTAATCACCTGCTCTACCCAACAGAACTGCTCTCTTCCACCTGCAACAATTCTGCTTTCTCATTTACTGCCAGCTTTGTCTTCCATTCAATACTGGCAATTGGGTCTCTGGTAGGGTTACATGCATCTGACCATTCCCCTGGATGTGAGGTTTCATTTCTTGAAGACAGTCTTCTCTTTGCCTTCTGGCTTTTCTCAAAGTCCCGGCTCCAGGCAACTATGTCTCTGTCTGACTCAGAGCCATTGGCCCCTATTCCTGTGTGATAATGCATGGGACAGACTGTGCCTACTTAGTGTGATCCTCTCTGAATTCCGGGGACCCGATGAATTACAGCCCCTGGGTCTTCTCTATGACACTCATGGGAACTTTGTTAGTGTCTGTAGCACTTTACTCCCTTTTGGAATGCCTTTTAGAGACCAACTGACCACTCCTTTCAAATCAAATTTGGCTTCAGTATTCCCTGGATCAGGCAATCGGGAAACTGAGAAAGAGTTCTCCACTTTCTTTTTTCTTCTATCTGTTCTCCCTTTATAATTGTCCTGTTTGTTTGCTGCAATATGCGAGACTGAGGAAGTCAACTTCCTCTTGCTCGGCACACACTGGTTCTCACTTTCTTTTACTCAATTTCTGTTTCCATTTCGACCTGGTGATCTTTCCCATCACATTTCCTTGCCTTCCTCAGGAGACAGTCATACTAGTTTAGTGCATTTTTTTTTTCTGTTTCACTTTTTACTATTGACTGCCATCAGAAATTAACCACCTGTGTCTCCTGGTATGTCGACTAGAAAGAGGGCGTTAACGTGATGCAATGGGGATGAAAAAGGAACAGGTACTGTCAGTTCTAGTGTGTTCCAGGTAATTGATTTGAGTTCACCTCCAATAGCATCCTTCCAGTTCCAAGAGGCACCGAACGGTCCCTTAAAGCATGGACAGTGAAGTGCAGCAGCCAGCTACCCAAGGATGTGGACAGTACCCCAGCTTTCTCAGGTTCCCAAAAGATGATAGACATTTCCCAAGTCAGCCAGAAACAGTCTTGAGATCACGGCTTCCTCATCCTTGCCTCATGTGCTACTCCTTTCTAATTCCTTGTCTTTTATGATAAACAAAAGGGAGGAATGTTAGAATTCAGGCATCTGTGCTGGCCTGCCCTTGGGGTCCTGACAGAATATGTCCCAGCTGCAGCCACTAAGAGTACCTATTTTACACATACACTACGTTCCCTTTTAAAAGGTGGGCCTTGCCCACCTCCCATCGAATTTTTTCTTTCTCCCCCCTCTTTCTCTCTTTCTTTTTCTCCTCTGCTGTTCTTATCTCCGGAGATTGGTTTCTGAACCCCCTCTCTGCCCTCTTCTCTCTCTTTTTCATATAAAATTCTCATGAGTACCTTGTTGTATGGTGTGACTCCTTCCTGCCGTTTTTAAATAAATGATAACAATAAGATCTTAAATACCACAAGAGTTCCAATGATAGTTGATATTTGAAAAATTACAAGTCATATCAATTCTGTGTATCTATGGTAGCTCGTTAGATTCAGTCTGAATATGTAACATGTATTGTCATCGTCTGTGAATTGCTTTCAAATTGTTGCTATTTGTTACATAAGCAGTTGAAACATTTTTGGGCTATAGACATAACAACTCATTGGCTTAAAGGATTAATTGCAACTGACATTCTAATTTATTTATTTATTCTTGAAACAGCATTTCTCTGTGTAGATCTTGCTGTCCTGGAACTCTTATAAAGACCAGACTGACCTCTCAAGGTCCCAGAGATCTGCCTTCCTCTGTCTCCCTAGTGCTGAGAATAAATACGGGTACCACCACAGCCCACTCACAGCTAACATTCCTATTTCCGGAATCTATTAGTTAATTTAGGGGAGCTATGGTCCCCTAAACTTTAAAAGGCTTATAGACTCACTGAACTACTTGTTCTTTTCTAAACAGTATCGTGACCTTTTCAAGCAGAACCGTGTAATATTGCTTAAGGAGTAGCCTGAATATAACTCTGATGCTAAAATTTACTTCAATGTATCTACATATAATTTATCTGCCACAAAGACTAGCTTGGTACCATAAGAATTTCTAGCAAGAAAAGCTACACCATATTCAACGAATACAAGTAACTCAATGTACTTTGAATGAAATATATATTAGGCAAGTTACAATGTCATAGTCATTCCATGAGGGAATTTATAATCTAGTTATTATTTCGGTGGGAATAATGCAAAGATCTCACTAGATAAATACTGGATCTGCCTAGTTTCTTAAGGAAAACACAGTTACATTCTTCCTGTGTCTTTCATACCATTTATCTCTTTGCTTATTTATTTATGAGACATGGCCTCATGTTGTCAAGGCTGATCTTCAACAACTAATTTTGCTGATTCCGTATTGCAAATTTGTTCCACCATACCTGGCAGCACATTACTTTCTTGATGTAGTAATAGAAAGTCAGACTTTTGTAGGACAAAAGATAGTTTGTCCAAAGTGTAAACATGGATTTATTATCTTACTCATTTGCTACACGGTCACTGTGAAACATATCTAACTGACAAAAGTTCTGTAGAAATACGACAACAAAATATATTCTAAGTATGTAATGCAAAGGCAATAAACACCTCTAAGCAATTAAATTTATTCTTTCTTTCTTTATTTTTTGTTGAAAAAATTTCTGCCTCCTCCCCACCTCCCATTTCCCTCCCCCTCCTCCCACTCTTCTCCCCTTCCCCTCAGTCCTCTCCCCCTCCCCCCACTCCATTACCCCTCCCTCTTGAATCTGAAGGGCAGTCCGGATTCCCTGCCCTGTGGGAAGTCCAACGTCCTCCCCCCTCAATCCAGGTCCAGAAAGATGAGCATCCAAACAGGTTAGGCTCCCACAAAGCCAGTTCATGCAGCAGGATCGAAACCCAGTGCCATTGTCCTTGGCTTCTCATTAGCCCTAATTGTCCACCATGTTCAGAGAGTCCGGTTTTATCCCATGCTTATTCAGTCCTCTATAGAGAATCTTGGTTAAATATATAAATTTCAAATAAAAAATTGAAAATAGACAATTTCTTAGTCAGTGTTCTGTTGTTACAAAGAGAAGACACCATGACCATGGCAACACTTTAAAAGGCTTATAGACTCAGTGAATTATTCCATTATCATCATTATGGGAAGCATGGTATCACTCACTCAAGCATGGTGCTGGAGAATAGCTAAGTTTTACATCTCTATCAGCAGGGATCAGGAAAAGAGAGACATTGGGCTTAACTTGAGCATTTGAAACGTTAATGCCCACTCCCAGTTACATACTTCCTCCAACAGGCCACACCTTTTTGAACACGGCCACACCTCCTAATAGTAGCAGAGGGTTGAAGGGGAGGGGAGATGAAGGGAAGGGAACAGAGAGAAAAATGGATAGCTCAATAAAATCAATTAAAAATAGCCGAATTCCCTGGTGAAAAAGCTTTCAAACAAATGAGACTTTGTGGGCCATACATAATAAAAACCACCACAAAAAGTAAAGAAAAATGTTGAATTGGAAATTTATGCAAAATTTTCTCTGCCTTTTGTGTTGTTTACCAAGCAGTGCATAACATTTTGTTGGCCTTCTGCAATTCTTTTGCAAACCTTTCTTCTTCACTACTGTAAGCCCTACCACCACCTCATTTCTTCCTCTTTGAATTTTGTGTAACCTGTATTTTGGGACTGTTAATTTTACAGACACAAAAATACATAGATATAAGTGCTCAAATTATACACTCATTTAGCCAAGATAAAACCAAAGTTAAACAATATCAAGGCAAGTGTCATTCTGTTTAAGGGAGCTTTATCAGACAGCTGTGAGTTAGTCTCTAGACTAACTCAAAAATATACTTCACCTCCTCAATGGTTGCTTAAATGAAAATGTTCATGTAGGACTAGAACAACATATTTAGCATATCTTAATCTTGATGATTTACTATTATGATTATAACATGAAAATCAGTCTATAGATATACTAGTTTGGGATACAGATAAAACTACCTTTGGTAGAGTTTGTTTCTTTGTCTGATAGTGTCTCTTACAAAACTCAGGCAGGCCTTGAGCTCACCATGTAATCTAGATGGCTATCAAATTTTGGCTTCACCAGTTTCAGTCCTGTGATTGCTGAGATTACAGGTGTCAACTACCATACCTTGTTCATGTTATAAAAACCCTGAATAATGATTCGTAGAATTAAATATTGAGGTCATTTGATGCTTGATTCCCCTCTGTATGCTAAGAATATGTTTGATTACCATTGGTTATTAAAGACGTTGTTTCAGTTTATAGTAAGGCAGCATATAGCCAGGCATAAGAGATGGCTTAGCAGAGTAAAACCAGGCAGAAAATCCAGACAAAGATATAGAAAGAGAGGAGGCAGAGTCAAACAAATGCCCAATCTTTACCAGTAAGTCACAGCCTGGTGGTGATACACAGAATAATAGAAATGGTTTATTTAAAGATATAAGAGTTAGCCAGATATATGCCTAAGCTATTGGCCAAGTTGTGTTATAATTCATATAGTTTCTGTGTGATTATTCGGGTCTGGACAGCCAGGAAAGAAAGAGCAGTTTCCACTTACAAATGTTGCCCTATCAACTTGGGCTAACTAGATAGCATGGCCCGTCACCCACTTCGGGTCCGGGTTCTTGTCCATCTGCTCAGGATTAGGAGGAAAATAGCTGAGAGCCCACCACCCTCAGCACTCTCTGCTTAAGCAACTTGCCGGATCAGGTCTGCTAGGCATGTACAAGCAGGAGAGCATGGAGGATTCCTGCCACCATACACAGAGATATTTTCATGCCTTGCAGCATGCTGCATGGCAGATTTACCTTTTCTTCAGACAAAAAGGGTTTATGCTGTGCTTCCCAGAATTGAGGTGATGAGCACAGTTTCCACCCAGCAGTCCCAGAGCTGGGGGTAAACTTACCTCTGTCATATTGAAAGGCCAAGAGAGGTGGAGTCAACATTCAGGGCTGCTTCAACCATGCTGCTTACCATTTTAAAATGTTCCTTGTCAGAAAGGATTTCAGATATACAATAGGACAAATTCAGATATAAAAGACATCTAAATGAGACACAGTGTGTTTAAAAAAAAAGTATCATGGCTTGGGAGAGAGGAGAAAAAGTGTATAGATAGTTATAAAAAGAAATAGTTTAAAAAATAAAAGTCTTTAAAGAAATAGTAAAAGTTATATAAAAGAGTACAGACAGTCATAGATTAAAGGTGTAAAGAAAAATTAGTCATTCAAAGATGGATGATATACAGAAAAGTCTAGATTATGTATATTATTGTGTTTCGTTTGAATTTTTTGACTGCAAAGAGACATTTGATTCTCGGGACTGCTATGTTAAACCAACATAAAGGTATCTTGACTTTACAATTTGGTTCTAAGTAAATGTTGCATAGGAAAGAGATTTTGCTTTTGTTCCCACAGAGGATGAGAACCTGTGGATTGCTTCCTGGCTAATGTGGTTTGATGGAACAAGATCCCACAAAGGGTCTCCATGAACCATAAAATACTTTGCCCACAAGCAGAAACAGTTTGGAAAAAACTTTGCCCATGTTCCCAAATTATTTATGAAAAAATATATTATTTTTTCATTTAAAGGGGCTTGATTATAAGTGATTTATGATCATAGTAAATATATAAAATATACAATAAGGGGGATATGATATAAAGATGAATACTTTGCATTGGTATGGATCTTGGTCTGTTAATACATAATTAAGGCAGATTTTGTTATACTGTGTATATGTATTTCTACTCTTGTTTAAGGTATTATGTGTATTAATAGATGATCATATATAAAAGTCAAACTGTAGTCATGTTAGTTAGGTTTTCTAGATGTACAGAGATATATTTCAGGTGGATAGGAATTCTTCAGCCCTTTCAAAGAACCACAGAATATGGCATTTAAAATATTTTAAGGACTTAAACTTTTCTCAACAGTGAGTCATTTCTACATCTGGCAGCATCAATTACTTCAGAGAAGTTGATGAGTATTTAAGGAACTTGTTATGGAATTTGCCTTCATTGTTACAAGGCTAGCCATTTGGGCAAGAACCTACTCTTGTCTGGATTGCTTGATGGTATGCTGTATGAACTGGATATGCAGAACCCACATAAATGTGACTGCTAAATTTTCTAAAATATGGGATGGTTTTTCAGGGTTCCTACTTAATGAAAGTGTCTGCTAGACATTCTGAATGACACAGAAGAAAGCAACTGATGAACTTTGTCCTTACAAGAAAGAACACATCTTCAAGTATCCTGCTTCATGGAAAAGTATGCTGGATACTATGGGCCTGTAGGTTGAAGATGGATGCCCTAACATTACAGAAGAACTTTGGGTGACTGTCCAAGCAACAAGATGTCTCTGTCAATTCTAGAGTTTTAGAAGTTGCTTACAATACACTTCTTGTTTACTTAGGTAATATTATATCCTTGTGGGGTCTTTGGAGGATTGAAGACAGATAGTTATAGTTTTCCATAGTTAATGATAAAAGAACAATTAAATATAAAACTTTAGACTCACAAAGATAGGATAGATTATAGAGTATTTTTTTAATTTGTTATATGTAAACAGGCTAAATATTGTAACTATAATTCTTGCTTGATAACTGTTTGTGTATGTGATTTTTCTATGTTAAAGTTAAAACTTTCCTTTTATTTAAACAGAAAAGGGGAGATGATGGGGGATTCCCCTCTGTATGCTGTGATTATGTTTTATTACCACTGGTTAATAAAGAAGCTATTTTGGGCATGTTTTAGCAGAGTAAAATCAAGCAGAAAATCTGAACAGAGATGTAGAAAGAGAGTGAGCAGAGTCAAAGAGACACCATGCAGCTGCTGAAGGAGAGAGACGCTGGATTCTTACCATTAAGCCACAGCCTTGTGTGATACATAGATTAGTAGACATGAGTAAATTCAAGATGTAAGAGCTAGCTAGAAATGTTCCTGAGTCATTGGACGAACAGTGTTATAATTAATATAGTGATTGTGTGATTATTCGGGTCTGAGCGGCCGGGAAACAAGCAAGCAGCCTCTGCCTACCATCATTGTCGTTATGTTCACATTTTTTCCTATCCAAAGGACTTTTTTTTTCCTTTTTTTTTAATTTATTTATTTAACATTTCCACATCCTCCCATCCTCCCTTTCCCTCCCCCATTGCTCTCCAGTCCTAAGAGAAGTCAGGATGCCCTGCCTTGTGGGAAGTCCAAGCCCCCCCCCCCCCTCTATCCAGGTCTAGGAAGGTGAGCATCCAAACAGACTAGGCTCCCAAAAAGCCAGTACATGCAGTAGGATCAAAATTCAGTGTCATTACCATCGGCTTCTCAGTTCGCCCTCACTGTTAGCCCCATTCAGAGAGTCCGGTTTGATCATATGCTTGTTCAGACCCAGTCCAGCTTGCCTTGGTGAGTTCCATTTTTGGTGGGACTGCAAACTTGTGCAACCACTTTGGGAATCAGTGTGGCAGTTTCTCAGGAAACTGCGACTCAACCTACCTCAGGATCCAGCAACTCCACAAGAGCATTTGTTCAACTA
This sequence comes from Microtus oregoni, assembly GCF_018167655.1. Lineage (NCBI taxonomy): Eukaryota > Metazoa > Chordata > Mammalia > Rodentia > Cricetidae > Microtus > Microtus oregoni. The sequence goes on from NW_024544515.1 coordinate 15,773, forward strand.
TGTTCATAGCAGCACTATTTCTAATAGGCAGAACCTGGAAACAACCTAGGTGCCTCTCAATAGATGAATGAATACAGCAGGCGTGGCATATATATATACTTTAGAGTTCTATTCAGCGGTAAAAAAAAAATGACATCTTGAATTTTGCATGCAAATGGATGGAAATTGAAAACACTATCCTGAGAGAGCTAACCCAGACCTAAAAAAGAGGAATGTGGTATGTATTCACTCATAAGCAGATTCTATCCATAAATAAAGGACATTGAGCCTATAGTTGGTGATCCTAAATAAGAAGGTGAACCCAAAGAAAAACATATAGTTATCCTCCTGGATACTGGAAGTTGACAAGATCACTGGGCAAAAGTTGGGAGCAGGGGGGTTGGGGTGGATTGGGAGGTAGGGGAGATGGGGAAAGAGAAGGAAGAAGGGGAGGATTGGGGGGATCTTGGGGGAATGGGATAATTGAGATGGATGAAGGGTGGATTTGGGAGCAGGGAAGAAGTTATCCTAACCAAGGGAGCCATTTTAGGGTTGGCTAGAGTCTTAGCTCTAGAGGGGTTCCCAGGTGTCCAAGGGGATTTCCCCAACTAGGTCCCTGGGCAGCAGAGGAGAGGGTGCCTGAACTGGCCTTCTCCCATAGACACACTGATGAATATCTTGAATATCACCATAGATCCTTCATCTGGAGAGGGATGGAGATAGAGACAGAGACTCACATTGGAGCACTGGACTGAGCTCCCAAAGCCCAGATGAAGAGCAGAAGAAGGGAGAACATGAGGAAAGAAGTCAGGACCTCGAGTGGTAAATCCATCCACGGAGACGGTGGGACTGATCTAATGGGAGCTCACCAAAGGACTTTTAATGTTCTCATTAAACATCATAGTGGTTAACTTAAAGATATATTGTTATATGTATAGGAGACTAACATTTATTTGCACCCATACACTTAATGAATAAAGGGAAAAATTCCATATTATGCCTATATATTATCCAGTATCAATTTAGAGATTTTGTTCTAAAAGTTTTCTAATTTTTTTATTAAGTAGGTTTTCTCAAAGGTGTGATATGATTAAAGTCATTTATTGACAATGAATAGTCCTGATAGTAGTGACAAGAAATGAATGCCAGTAATGTTTCTAAGTAATGACATACTATGTATTTTAATGGAAACTTGGTAATTGATCTATAGATAATAGTGAAATAAGGTAAGTGAGGAGAAAAATATTTTAAAGTTTCTAAGACTAATTAATTTTCTAAGGGTAAAATTCCTCAATTATTCTAGTTCTACAACATTCCAATTCTTTATTTTCATATATAATAAGATTAAACATGTAAAATTTTATCTGTATATGTCAAATTAATAAATTAATAAATATCATAAAATAAATTTTGCATATGTTAAATCCACATCTTATTTAAAAATAAATGTAAAAATTAGAAATTTAAATCTGAGTTTTATATATAAAAGAAAGTTATCATTTTCCATTGGATAATGAATTATTTGAATTTGAAATTTGAATTAAAAAATTAACTATGAAAAAACATTCAAATTTATTTTTAATGATTAAAATTCCAATTAAAACCATAATTGGACATATAATGAATAGAATAACAGAAAGAGTCATTATCAAGTGCTGGTGAGAATTTGGGTAAACTGAATTTTGTGAAGTTAGTGAGAATTTAAGTTGGTATAACCAATTTGGAGATCGTTTGAAATCACTTTTTTAAATATATGAATATTCCTCTCAGTTACTGTCCAAGAAGAAACTGAATGTCACTTTATTTTTTAAAACAAGTAGAGGAAGACTTTAATTTCTTTCTTGATTTCTTCCTTGACCCAGGTGTGATTCAGTAGTTGACTGTTCAGTTTCCATGAGTTTGTCGGTTTTTTTGGGGGTAGTGTGGTTGATGCCTTCTAACTTTAATCCGTGGTGATTTGATAAGACACAGGTGGACACTGATATTTTTTTGTATCTGTGGAGGTTTCCTTTGCTTCCGAGTATGTGGTCAATTTTTGAGAAGGTTCCATGAGCTGCAGAGAAGAAGGTATATTCTTTCCTATTTGGGTAGAATGTTCTATAGATGTCTGTTAAGTCCATTTGCTTCATTACCTCCAATAATTCTTTTAATTCTCTATTAGATGATGGGTATTGATGTAATCAATAGACACATCTCACAGATACTCAGGAGTGAAGGAATCAAACTGCAAAGGTTATATGTGGACAATTTTATTAATGGCATTCTCAAAAAGAGATTACAGCCCAGGATGTGATAACAGTGGGTTTGCATTGAGTTCCTTGAGGTGACAGAACTTTCCTGCCTCCTGATCAGCATAAAGGCTACATGAATCTGTATGTGTTAAATCTTCAAATAAAAGCAGAACAGTTAAAAAAACAAAACAAAAACAAAAAACAAAAAAAAACAAGTAGAGGTTAGAAAGGAAGGAAGAAAATGGAACAAAAAACAGCCCTTACTTCATTTTATAAATGTGGATTTGGGGATATTCATTCAAAACCAGAAATGTCTGAATGGAACCAAAACAAACAAACAAAAAAATTGAGGCAGCTTCTGCCCATCGAAGTGATTGGGGAACAAAGGGCTAGTAAAAATGTGCCCTGTCTTCTTCCACTAAATATGCATTCCAGTTGTACAGTATTAGTCCAAGAGATAACATCGGCTGTAGTGAAAGTCAGGTACATGTACCTCACAATGGTCAACTTTCCAAAGTACAGAAAAAGGAGATACCAAGGGCACATATTTTAACAACTGACTCAACAATCTCATTCCCCAAAGTCCTCTACAAGAAGTAGTATCTGTACGAGGCAAACAAAGAACAAAAATGTATAAATTGTAGATTTATTCCTATAATAGAAAATAGCACTAAAAATTAATAAAATGTACCTAGCCAATGACAGTGATGAAGCTTGGCACTTTAATGCTGACTGTGGAAAAAAATCTGTCACAAAAGAATAGATACAATGTGATTCTAATTATAAGAAGTGAAAAATATTGTGAAAAAAGTTATTTAGTAATACATTCATGTGTGCCAAGATCAGGAAAAGCAAATTAAGGTTTGTGGCTATCCCTTGTGAAAATAATGAAATCATGGAAGGGTGTATAGTGGGTTCTAATCAATGGAAATTAGTAAACATAGTTGTTTATTATATAAAATAGAAAGATTAAAATATTTTTATCTGAGTGATATATATGTGTGTGTGTGTGTGTGTGTGTGTGTGTGTGTTCAAATGAATGACAAGTCAACTCAAAGGAAACAGGACATTTGTTTCACTAGAAAGCCTTGCTCTCTTAGTATTTAAGGGTTATTTTGTCCTGAAATTTAATAATCATAGGAGACAGAGGCTTCACCAGGGAGGAAATACAATTATTATTATAAAAAATAATTGTTCACATAGTTTAAAAGTGACCTCTGTTAACATTTTCCATGGCACTTCTACTGTACAAATCATTGACAGGCCCTGTGAAACTTTGTGGAATCGTTTTCTTTGCTGGGGGCTCTATTGCACTCACTATGCTTCTCCATAAATCAGAAAATCATTTGAAAATCATCCCTTTAAGAAGTCATTTTTGAGTACTTGCTACATACACAACATCAAGGTATGAATTTAGAATAAATGCATCTGATTTCATCACAGTTTAGATTATGGAAAATAGGCTATAGAGCTTTCAAATACTAAACAGCAAAATGAAGCTAAACCACATGTATCAGATGTGAAGAATTCAACAATGAGACAGAGCCCGTTTCATCTCCTTGTCAAACAAGATCATGGCATCAGATAATTGGGAAATTCAATTTGTGCTCTGTAGCTGACATGTCTGATCCCACCAGACACACTTTTGAATTTATTATCTCTGTGATGGAAAGTCCCTGGGCATGTTGAAGGTCTGTTAGGTCAAGCGCCACTGCATGTCTTACTGTTTCTGCTTCAAGGGTTTGTTTTTTTTTTTTTTTTTCCAATTTCATGGAAACTTACTCATCCTATACATGGCCAAAAAATCTGATGTTATTGGTAACACTCCTATGTTCCTATGTAAGGTTTCTATGTTCCTGGCAACATAAGAAGCAAAGACAGATTTCCCCATAGTCCTGTCCTTCAGAGGTATATTTATGTTTATTTATAATATTCCCCTAAGGAGGTCCATAGCTTTGAGCTCAGCTTTCTACGCCAATATCCAGCTTAGTAACAAACTCATTATTTCCTTTCCCCCACTTCTTCTTTGTCTCTTTTCCTACTAGTGATTTTGGTGATCAGCTACCAAGTGAGCTAGGCACTCTCTAGTCTTGCCTCAGGAACAATTAAATTAAATAAATGAATAAATACATAAGTAATAAAATAATGACAAATTACAACAAAAATGAGTCTTTTTATTGAAAGAGGTGCATAGCCTATCATCAAATATCATTACCTTCTGGGAATGAAGATTTTTATCTATTATGCCTGTAGATCGGAAGCTGAGAAAGTAGGATTGCCCAGAATTCAATACCAGATTGGTCTACAATGAGTTTCAAACCATCCTGAACTACAGTATGAGACCATGTCTCATATGAAATAATAAATGTTATCACTGAAAAACAACTGAAGAGGACTACCCTAGTGACTCAGTAACCACGAAAATCTCTTTCAGCTTGACTTTGTTAGTAATTTGGGGAAGACTAAGAACAGACTAGGACTATAGACTTTGACTTCAGTGATTAAAGCAGAACCATTGAAAATGAAGAAATGATGCTCCAAAGAATAAAACCATCAAATAATTAAGTAGTCTAAATGCTTTCTGGAAAAACAAAAGACACATTCAAAACAAATGGATGCTACACCAAGTAATCAGAATAAATTTTCAGATTGGAGCTACAGGAAAACATTTGACTTCTAATAGCCTTCTAATGACATTTATGTGCAAAAACAACTTAGAAGGTTGTTGGTAAACACACTGAAGGGTTTTCTTGTTTACAATAGGCTTATGGCATATTACAGTTATGACTACTTTATATGAAAGCCAAGGCTCATAAAAATCTAAGTATGAATCTTAAAGTCAGATATCCCATAACCTTTACATAAATATACAAATTTAGAGAGTGGAATTCCAATACACACAATTCTAACTACCAGGCTGAACTTGAACAAACTTTACTGAAACATGTATAATGGATAAAACATTGGGAAAATCCAGATCACGACAAATGTAGGCAGGTTTACGCTGCCCAGTGCTAGAAAGTATTAGTAGTAAGGATAATAGACCATATAAATAATTCTCCAGTGTTCTATTATTAGAAATGTTGGGTGGGCACTAATTAAGACAGAGCCAGTCAGTGAACGTGACTGTTGAGTGGAAGAGTACATTCAGTATTTATATATAAACTGGATGTTCTGTTCACCTTTATATTTTTACATTTATAATCTTTATCACTGACCATGAAATTCTTTCACTGGTATGACATTCATGTCAAGATATGTTAAACAAACAATTGGCTAAATTTACAATGAAAGAAATATTTTATTTCTTTTCAATCAAAGACTGCTGGTACAATGTAAGCTTTGTTTTAATGTTTGTTTTTAATCTATGTATTGCCCTTTAAGTCTTAGGCATAAAAAGTAAATTTCATAAGGCCTATGACCAGAATTGGAAGAAATTTGTTTTGTGTGTGTTACATGCTTTTCAAACACTTTGCAACAACATTTATTGCATAACTCCTGCAAATTCACAAAAAGGAACTGCTTTCTGATTTCAAAAATCAAAGGAGTAAGAACATGTCCTGAACTTGATCTTCTTCAACTGATAGTAGAGTGTTAAACTCTGAATTACAAATTTTCCTTCTCCCTTATTCTAACTTCCTTTTAGCCTTATGTTGTCAGCTCTAGGAAAAAGATGAAGATGAAAAGGAGCTGTATCTTCTGGCTGTATTCTACCCTTTATAACATATTTTCATGATTTATCCTTCACTAGAGTTTACTTGTTGAATTTTCAAGTTTACATTCAGAAGGGCTGAATAAATTCTTTACATTTCAAAAAACTGCATTCAGGTTTTTGGGAGTGCTCTAGGCATCTCCCTCTGTCCTATTAGATTCTGGGAGACTCCATCCTGTGGCTTTATGTCACTCTAAGCCTCCCCTAGAATCTGTCAGATTCCACAAAAGCAGATGCTTCATATGGAACATGATATAATGACTCAATAAAGTCTCTCTCTTGATCTTTCTTATTTTCTTTCTTTCCCTCTTTTTCACCCTCTTCCCTTTCCACTCTCTCAAGCATGCAGGATTCATTTCCATACCACTCTGTAGTAGAAGCACAAGGTTTACAATGGAGGGCTCACTGTAATGGGGAACAAGATTGTAAATTAGCACATAGCACATTCACATAATGGTTCAACTTCACTTAAAAATGATTAGGGTTTTTTTTAACTTTGTTAATAAAATAAGCTATAGTATAACATACTAGTGAAGTAATGTATAGTTTTTCTGTTGATCACACACCACAAATACCATAATTTATATTCTAAGGGTCTATGTGGCTTTTGGGAATATACAGTGAGTGATTGGATGTACAAATGATAAATTGACTTTTGTAATTCAAGTTCTTATTGTGTCAAATATTTTCCCATGTATTCCAAGTATTTTTAAATATATACTTAAAGAGAATAAGGATTTTTTTTCCATCAGAACCTTAAGAACATACCACACTAGTGTTCTTGAAAACTCTTACCGAAGTTGGATGTATTTTCACCATGGGATATATGCAATATAATAATCAAGACCATGTTCATAATTGGATATAGTTGAAGTACATTTGAAAATACTATGTAATTTGACAGTCTATGGGATAGTTTAGTATAAAATGTTGTAAGAGTATCAAAGTAAGGGAGTAATTCTACCTTAGAGACTTTATGAAATGTATCACATAGGATATCAAATTTTCTATGGGTTCCAAATGATGATCAAAAGTTTGGCAGATTGAAACACTGGGGAGGAACATTCAAAGTCTACAAAGAACACCTAAAAGTATAAGAAGGAGATGAGAACATGAATCAGTAGAAGAAAGAGAACGACTAAAAGCAGACATCCTTGTAGTTCAAGTTAAGGAAATTAAGCTTGAGACAAAGGGATAACAGAATGAGTTTTAAGCATGCAGGGTTCAATACAGAATTATAAAGTTTATCACAGGGCAAGAGAGATTGTTCCATGATTTAGAACATTTACAGTTCTTGTGGAGGACCCGGATTCAATTCCCAGAACCAATGTAGTGGCTCATAATCATTCATTTATCAAGTCCTAGGGGGATCTGATGCTCTCTTCTGGCATCCATAGAAAATAAATACTCATGTCGTCCATATGCACACATGCAGCAGGCAAAACACTCATACACATAAAATAATAGCTTGTTTTTAAAAAAGAAGTCAATGACATATAGCATTGTTTGAACAAAAGGATTGTATATGAGAAGGACTATATTACACGTGACACTATAAAAAAAATCAGGTTACCCATTATAGGACACACCTGAGAAAATGTTT
>NW_024544516.1:0-23288 GCF_018167655.1 Microtus oregoni
AGTTCTGTTGGGTAGAGCAGGTGATTAGGGTCCCAGCATAAAATGTTTGGTGGACCCTGCCACTGAGCAAACATGCTGCATGCATCAGGTCTACTGAGGGAGAGGGAATGCAGAAGAATGAAAGGGTGATACCTCTTTCCATTTATCAGATCTCTGGCAGAATGTTGCAAAGATTCCATAAAATATTGGGTTATAGAGTGCAGGAAAGCAGCCATTTGGATTGGTCTGACTGAAAAAGTAGATGCACTTCCCATGAGTGAGGTAGAGAAATAAGATCCAAACGTCTGCAATTCTTAGCATCCCAAGAATTCAGAGTATCAGAATAAGTAGTCACAGGTTGTCCCATGCATCATCACGCAAAGAGAGCTCTGAGCCTGAGAGAGCCATGTTTGCCTGGTACCAGGAAATGACAAGGCCAAAAGGTAGGAAACCATGCCTGAGAGAAGAGAAATGGATCACTCATGGGAAATAGTCAGAGGTGAAGAAGAAGGGGGCTCACCAATCATGTTGATGTTGGATGGAGGGTCCCAGTGCTCTGTTAATTGGAGCAGTGAGGCTGTCGTATGTGGACCAGGTTCTAGGGTCCCGGTGTACCTCAGGACTCCAGGAGAGCCTACCCAGTCCCAAAGCACCAATGGTGTGTATATAAAAATGACTGGAAGAACTCACACCATATAATAGAGCTCACATGGAAGGTTTATTGGAAAAGAGAAAAAAGGCAGAAAAGGTGACAGAGAGAGTGCAGAGAGGGGCACAGAGACGGATCCCTGGGCACAAGAGTGACAGAAGAGAAAGGGGGGGTAGGCAAGGCGCACCTTTTAAAAGAGAACATAGCAAAAGTGCACAAGAAGTGCTCTTGTAGCTGCAGCTGAGGACATGCATAGCCTGTCAGGCCCCCAAGGGCAGTCTAGTCCAGATGCCTGAATACCAATCCTTGCTCTTTCAGACAGTCAGATGTCCAAGTAAATTTAGAATGGATTCCTGGGGCATCATTAATTGATAAGTATAATCTTGCTGATTGACAACAAACGTTGGTCTCATTGGAACTGTTGCTCCATTGATGTGATGTTGGTTATAGCTGGAGACTGACTGCTTAGATCTAGCAACTCACGTAGTAGAGAGAATAACTTTAGGTAGTTTTAAATCTAACAACATAAAGATAGAGGATCTTATATTAAAGGCTAGAAGATGGTTTTTGCTCAGATAGTTATTTTTGCCTAAGATGTTTAATATTTCTATCTATATATTCATGTTTCCAGTGTGAAATTTTATTACCGTCAAGCTAAAGTATTTTGTACAAAAAATTAGTTTAAAAGGTTTGTTTCAGTTATTTATTAAAATTACAAATATTTTATTTTTTAAAGAAGGAGTGAATTAAAGAGTCTTCATAAGCTCTATGATGATTCATATTTCTCATGGGAATGAAAATGTACAGCTCTTAGTGCTTGATGATAAAATTAATGCCACTTAGTAGAACCAAGTGTTTAAATATTATAACTTCACATAAAGCTTTATTATTGTTTCAAATATACTTTTAAAATCATTGGCATGGTTGGGCTTTTGAAAGGTCATGGATAGTTTGTACCTATAGGACTATTTTCTTCCATTCTGATAGCTAATAGCAGGTAGAAGTGAAATTCTATAGAAGAGTCAAGCATTGTGGTGACATGCCTGTAATTAGAGCATTTGGGAAACTGATGCAGGGGGATCAAAAATTCAAAGAAAGCCTGGGTTATGTAGCATTACCCTTTCTCAAAATAAAGACAGCAAAAGAAAAAAAAAACACTCTATTAAATAGGGTACTGTGGAGTAAGGCAAGCCATGAAGGTTTCGGAGTAGACTATTATATAACATTACTAATAGATGAGCTATAAATTTCTCAGAGAATGTGTCTCTGAGTTCATGACTAATGGTATTTACAATCGAAAGGAAAAAATAAAGAGTTGGTTATTTCTTTTGTTTGGCTGTTTTATGAAATAGGCTTATTTAGCTAAATTCAATAAGCACATTCAAATGAATGTGCATGCAATTGAAAATTTCACATCTCTGAAGGTTCCACATTAATAAGCATTCATTCACAAGTGTTTTGTCATTTAAATATTATGTTAATTTTTTGTAATTGGATTCTTCTTCAATGTTGGAAAACTTTCTTAACTATACTAAACATTTCCTTAGAGGTATTGTTACACATTCTAAAATTCCTTTGTGCTCAGGTATTAGTGTTTGAATTGTCAACACTGAGCGTAGTTAAAATTAAAAGCCTTCTGTCAGAAAAATGGTTTTGAAGGAAGAAGGAACTTAAAACACTCTTTCTCCCCCACTAGAAATTCATACAGATAAATACCTTTATTTTTCTCCTAGAACTGAACGTACATGACAAATTGGCACAACTTAAAATGAGAATTGAAGGGGATGAGACTGATTGAGAAAACTTGATATTGAAAGGCTTATTAGCCCATACAGGGTTTGAGTCTGTCTCTTCAGTCTCTGTGAGCCCCTATGAGCCCTGCTTAGTTGATTCTGTGTCCTGTGTTCTCCTGGTAGTATCCTCCAGCCTTTGACTCCTACAATCCCTTCTCCACTTCAAGTCCTCTGCATATAACTTATGGTTGTATAGCTTGCTATTCTTGTGAACTCCCAACAATGCGAGTGTGTGTGTGTGTGTGTGTGTGTGGGTGTGTGTGTGGGGGTGTGTGGGTGTGTGTGTGTGAGAGAAGGGGCGGGGTATTTTCTGACTCTTTTGCTTGCCACTTGGGACACTTTTCCTCCTCCTACTGGGATGGCATGTCTAACCTTAAGATGTATGTTTGTGCCCACTCTTATTATATCTTGTTAGGGCATATTCAGTGAAAATCCCTGAGATGCTGGTTTTTTTTTTTCTTTAAAGAAAGACGTAGAAGGAGGTGATCTGGGAGAGAAGGGGAAATGGGGAAGGCACTCAGATAACTGGAGGGAGAGGAAAGTGCGGTCAGCAGGTAATGAATGAGAGAAGAATAAAAGTTAAAAAGGAAAGAAAAAAAGAAAAGAAAGGCTTATTATCAATGTGGCATTGGTGCATGCCATTAATCCCAGCACTGGTGAGGAAACTGCATTTCTAAGTCAGCCTGGTCTAGAGAGCGAGTTCCAGGACAACTAGGAGCTTTATATGGAGAAGCCCAGTTTGAGAAACAAAAAACTAAAAAAAAAAATATTAATCAAGATCTGACATAAAAACGTAAGCTGAAAATAATTCATATAATCAAACAACAAATTTCATATGCAGCCTTGCACTGACAAATCAGTCATGTGAATACCAACATGTTTTTGAAGTTAAAGACTCAAAATATTGTCAAGTGGCTTCGCAAATAAGCATTGGCTTAAGATGTTTCACAACAATGAAATGGATATCATAGTAATTAATCTCCTTATGGTAAAGCTAGGTCAAATTTCGTCAAAAGGTCAACTAATATTGAACAGGACGTTTGCTCATGAATTTGCTGCATTAGAATTTTGCTATTCTGAAGGTCAAAGGACATAATCATTTTCAAAAAATGAACGGAGCAAGACATTTTTACATTTTTCTAGAAAACTTGGGCCTTAGTTCTATTTAAATGTATACAATAAAACCATACCTCTGTCCTATATTTATTAGCATTCTAATAAATTATTCATGATTGTAATATTTATGTAGACTCCATTTTGCTTGTATGATTGATTTGGCTTAACCTACAAATTAATGTGTTCCCATTCAACCTTTGCAATTCTATATGCCACTACTCTTTCCTTCAAAGTGTCCTGAAATAGCATCCTAGCTGATCTCCCTCTTATGTTCTTGTCCTCTTCTATCTGCTCTATTAACAGCATTTGAAACAACCTTTCAGAAAGGTCAATTAAATCATCTCACCTCTTCATTAAAACTATTCTGATTCTACTAAGAGTCAATTCTGATCCTTTTATCTTGATATATATATATATATTGATTAAAAATATTAATCAAGATCTGACATAAAATATATATATTTTCCATATATATATATATATATATATATATATATATATATATGGAACATGCCTTTCTTTCTAATTTCAACTCTATTTTGATTTAGTTTCAGACAAGCTATCTCTGTCTTAGCCTTGTATATAATCTAAGCTGTCAACCAAACTGCCTATTTATTTAAGGCTCTGTCTGCCTCTTATCTTACTTTCTTTTGCTTCTGCCTCCATTTTATGAACAGTTAGATATTTGTTACTTACTCACTACATCATTCAAGTGGTTTTTCATTCGTTTATTCAGAAGTCAATGACTTTTAACTGAGAGAAAATATGTCCTTCTGCTTTATTCTGTTTAAAACACGCTGCAGATTCCATTTGACTATCCCAAAGATTCCTGGTCCTATTCAAACAATAATAATTTATAACCATCTCCATCATAAGACTTCTAATAATCTTTCTCTGGATAAAAAGTATTTCTAAACATACAGTGGTTCAAGGAAAACACCTAAGAGGTATAACTTGAAGATAAATTTACAATAATAACTCATTGCCTCATATGATGTTATTTATGAGGTTGATAACATTTGTTACTCCTGTTGAGCTGCACACTCAGAACTTAACCAATTTTCTCTAGATGTCTCATATTTTTATAAATATATCACATAGAAATTCTGAAAGGCAAGTCTTATCTTTGTCTCTTATTCATCTAGCACCTTTAAAGATATGGCTAGAATTCCATACTATCTTCCAGTTGCTGAGTGCTTGATGGATCTTAGGTATTGTGACCAGTTAGTTACTTTCTTACCTTGCTTTAACACTCACTATTTCTATGATGTAAGTATTTTATCTTCAATTTTACATATGAAGAAGTTAAAACCAAGGCAATATAACTTGTCTATGGCCATATAGGTAGAAGGTAGAATTTGAATTGCAGCCAAAACTTGCAATGCTCAGGGTAGCATGCCATTCATATGTTCTCTTAGAAATAATTTGGACAGCAAAGGAAAAGATCACCACTCCAATTATAGTGTCCCAACAAGGCAAAGTTTTTGATTGAGAGGGCATACTAGTCACAAAATTAGAAGAAACACACCATGGCAGGAAATACACTTGGTTTTTATTCCAGTGCAGGTAGTAACTGTGTCTTTCAAGATTTGTTAGTCACCCCCCACAAAAGGAAAGGTTTAGACAGAAAGCAGTAGATGAAAACTCTTAAAGATTGTTATGAGATGCTCAAGTCTAATTCTTCACAGTTTATGGCTTCTGGTGGGGCAGAGAGTAAGGAAAGACTTGGTTTTCTTTAAGGGCTTAGCCACTGTGTGTTTGACCATACTCCAGTGAGTATACGGGCAACACAAAATGGACTTGGTATATATTTCTTTTCTTCCTCTTTTTATTGTTGTGGGAGAGGTCACCAGGACAGGTGTGGACCAGGTTTGGGAAATGAGTATGATAAGGATGCATTATGTCAAATTTCCATATAATCAAAAAGAAATATTATATTGGGGAAAAAACAAAATGAAAACCAACAAAGCAAACAAAAAATCTGAACAAAAGAAATGAAGGAAACCAAGAAATGGTTGGTCACTTAAGTCATTTAAGTTCTAAGACTCGAGCAGAACCTTTGTATGAATACAATACTTACCAGGTTAGGGACAGTTTAAAACATTTTAATAAAGATTTTACAATGTGAAAGAGATAAAAATATTTGCACAGAAGTTTCATAAAGTGGGGAGAGAGAAAAAGATTTGAATTCATTGTCATAAAAGAAAGTTTTATGGACTTATCAAAAAGACTAATATTTAATGTTTCTTACATGTTCCATGTCTAAAATCCCTGGGAATACATTCCTCCATCCTTGGTGTTACTAGAATTGTGGGGCCCTTTGTGGTCTGCAAATGATGCAGGGGAAATCAAGGTCCCCTATTGGGGTTCTTCGTCTCTTTAGTAAAAGCTTTTATAAATGGACTCAAACACAAGCCCAGAAACTACTTTATTAGTGTTTAAAAAAGGAAAAAAAAAAACCCTAGGGCAGAAAAACTGAAATTTTCAGCAGCTACCCAGAGGAAGAGAATGGAAGGGAGAAGAAAAGGCATGCAATTTAAGGTGTCACAGAGGTCAGACACAGTGGAAAGGCAGTCACGTGGTGGGAAAGGAGGCTTTAGAAAAAGCATAAGGAAGCCCAAAGTGTATAAGGAAAGCATAGTTTGAAAAGAGATAAAACGATAAAAAAGATTATACTGTTTTCAAAGCAGGCCAATTTACAAGCTACAAGATTTTGGTGCAGTAGCAATCCTTTGGCACAGTAAGCTAGTCAACCAAGTGTTGCAATTCTGGCAAGGAAATGTGTGGTGTCTCATTCAAGAAGTGGTTATTCTGTGTATCTTTGTAGCACGGCTTAAGCTGTGGCCACCTTTCCTGGGGTGGTCTCTGGGCCAGATGATTGAACCCACCACCCTACTAGAATATTAGGTCTCTTCCTAAGCCTGAGATTTCATTTTCTTGACCAGAGGTAATTTTTGCTCTAACATTGGCTTCAGTTTAGAACTTTTTATCTTTTCAATATGACAGTGAAAATACACAAGGAAATCTGTGACCTTTAGTCTACAGTCAAGTCAGCCTAAACAATGCCAGGGATAGTCACTGTTGTGTACTGTAAATGTGATACTGTTCTTGAGTTAAATTCTGCTAAGATGGTAATTAGTGATCTTGGTTACATAGGAAAATCCCCAGGCACCACTCAAATCAATTAAAGCAGGATCCTTGCAGGTAGAGACCTAAGACTGCGCATTTTATAAGTGTCGCTTTAGAGACTGTACTATGTGATCAGGCTTGGGAAAAATTCCTGAAGTCTAAATGTTTACATGTTAGATTCCATTTCTAGTTCAGTTTCGAGAAATAATAATGTATAACTCAAGGTGTATGTTATACATATATATCTTTCACACATACCATTATGTCATACTCAGTAATCGCCTCTGTGGTTTTCCAACTTAAAATGTAGTTTGTAATTTCTAATGTCAACATACAGAACATTATTATTTTGTTGAATGTCAGTATTAAGCTATAATATAAGAACACTGTAATTTATCTAAATACACTATAGCACATAAGATTTAATTTATTCCCTGTTTGTTTTTACAAACATATTTTAGTGTATATAATATTACAGTACAAAGAATATATAAATCTTAGTAATAACTTCAGTATAGAAGTGGAAAAGGTCCTTATGTACTTAGAATATAAATGATAGAATGAGTCACATAGCTCTCAAAGGCATTATTCCCTTTTATTTGTTTGAGTAACCTTAGGGTTATTCACATGTCTCTTTTGTATATAGTGTCATTGCAGAAATTGCCATTTTAAACTCTAAGCATTTTAGGCAATTTACAAACAATCATTTTAGAATTTAATGTGATATGCAATGCACTTTAAGTCTTAAAATATACATACTGAAATCTGTATCTATAATGTCCTTAATTTTCAAAGAACATATCAAGTATAAAGTAAATGGAGCAGCCTCTAGAAGGGTCCATATTAAGGAGAGAAATTTAATATTGCCATTCATTATTGGAATGGTACATATAAGTGGGATTCCCCCCCCCCCCCCAAAAAAAATTATTGGAGTTTTTAAGGAACTAACTGCAAAGCTAAGTGATAAGAGCAGACTTTATTCAATTTGAATACTGAGTGTACCCAATTTGAAAACAAATACATGATTTAATATGGTTTTGGATGACAAAAGCATATGAAGAAATATAATAAATAGACAAGCAATAATATTATAGTGCTGAGTCCCATGTTGTGGTTGCAATCAATGTTTTGATAAAATAAGAAAGATATTTTAAAAGGTAAATCTAGGAGGGAAGGAATACATTTTTAAAATCTACATTGAGCATTCAGCTCTAATACATAATAAAGGACATGACAGAGCTAGTTAGAGGTGGAGAGAGCAGAACCAAATGAGTGATATTAAGTGCAGAAATAACAGAGAGAAAAGAAAATAGATGAAACCCCAATTTATGGTCTATCTAACTTCAGAGATATTAGTATTTTGCCGACTTATTTCTCATTGGATTGTATGTGCCCCAAGATGAAAAAAGATCTTTCATTTTTACCTTATTCATAAGTATGTAACTATCAGACATAATTTATATGATAAATAATTTAGATGATATTTAAGGCAGGCAGTTGAGTCATATTTTAAAAATTCTTTCTCATTTAAAAACATTCTTCAACATACTTATGTTTTGAATTGAAAATAGTTTTTTTTTTCAGGTAGTATATTCTGATTAAGGTTTTCCCTCACCTAACTCTTCCAGACCCTCTCACTTCCACACACAAATCCGTACCCTTTCTTTCTCTCTTTCCTTAGAATACAACAAACATCTAAGAAATGATAATAATAATGAAAATAAGATAAAATAAAAATAAACCAGGATATGACATATCAAATAGAAAAAAGGAACCAAAGAAAAAGAACACCACATTCACAAATGCTGAGACACACATTCCCCCATGCAGAAAGCCCTAAAACAATATTGAAAATGACAATATATAATAAGTCAAGTATTCATGAAGTAAAAAAATAATGCCCAGGCAAAGTATTGTGAGACACAGAACCTCTAAAAATACCATTGAATTCATTTTCTTTTTTGGCTATCTACTCCTGGGCGTAGGGACCTAGGCAGGTCCCATTGGAGAATCCTGGTCAAGATGTGGTCCTCGCCACCACTGCCCCTTTACTATCTGGCTTCAGTCTTAGGTCCTCCTTTTGGCTGGCACCTTTTCTTTCTCTTAGCATAAGATTTCGGGTGAAATTACCAGTTTTTAAGAGTCCATCATGTCAATAGTCAGATTGTGAGATACAAGTGTCTCTTTAGTGTATCTTCACTTCTGCCAAGCTCATTATGGTAGAAATTTTATTTTAGTAGTTGTGTATTAAGTTCTCTGTGTAATGTGTAGAGTCTCACAGCAACAATTTCCTCTGAATCCAGGAATACCTATCATCTAATTCCATGGTGTTGAATCCCTTTCATGAGACTCTAGCACAAAAATTCTGATTTGTTTGAAGCAAGGCTAGTGATGTTATTTATCTAACAGGTTTATCTGCTTTCTGTTACATTGGTCTAGCCTAATCTTTTCAATTATTTCTAGATAGTGGAACTGTAGCTGTTGGTTTAAAATTATGTTCATAATATGTGTATCTATGTCTGTATGTAAAGGAAATTAGTAGTTTTGATAATCTGGAAATATGTAAATTATAGTATTATCTTACAAAGATTTATGATGAGTTTACTGCAAAAATTAATACAAAGATTGGTCAAAATACAAAATTACATATTAAAAAATACAAAATATCAATATAACTCTACATTGTCATATAACTATGTAAGGCCTATTTTATGAATTTTTATAAATCTGAAACTTAACCACTTACACTTTCTTGGGAAGATATAATGTAGAAAACAAATAAACTGATGTGACAAATCCTAAATAATTATCTTTCACACCAGTCCAATTTACTGTACACATTTTTTCTGCACTATGCATATGTATCTGAGCATTATTAGAGCATTTTCCTGTAATACCTTCCGAGGATCTATGGACAGATAGAAAAGATCTATGGAATTCTATCGAAATAGTTGTTCCTTATGTTAATATTTTGCACATTATTATATGGAATTCTGTTTTATGATGGATATTATTTCAGAGTATTATTTCTCATTAGGCAATTTCAAAAGCACTTAAAATTTTTATTTCTAAATTGTGGCCACAGTTAGAAATTGTATTTAATTATGTATGTTGAGCGTTATAAATTCTAAATTGCCTTTCAGACCCTGTAGTTTAACAAGTTACAATTTTGAAAGTTTTTTTTTTTTACAATTTAAAACAAGTACTTTCAAAGTGTCAAACTTTTTAAGAAAGGAAATTATCGTTAAAATGTACACTAGTTCATTTATCTTCTATAGTCTTTGACCTTAAACAGAACTGTGTTAAGAAAAAAGGTCATCTTCTACAGTGGATACAAATATTTAGGAGTATAAATTTATATCACTTTTTGTAATATGCATTTTTCTGATTTTAAAGTTTAAATGTTAACATTAGTTATGACATAATTATACAATGATATAGAATAATCCATTCAGAGTTGAATCAGAGCTTTGATTAGGAGCCTAGGGATGTAGCTCAGTAAGGGATGTAGCAAGTAAGAAGAGTTGCTGTGCAAGCATGAGGATCTGGGTTGAAATACCAAGCACTGATATAAAATCAGTTGGTAACTGCACTTATCTATAACCCCAGCATTAAGGGTCAGAGAGAGAAGGATCCAAGGAGCTTGCTGGTCTACCAACTTAGCAGAACTATTAAAGCTTCTGCTTACTGAGACACCTAGCCTCAGGGAGTAAGGATAAATGTGAGAGAGGAAATCGTGAAAGTTATACTTCTCTGGCCTTCACATACACACGTATGGGTGAAAACACCTATGTCCTCATGTGTATGTATCACACACACAGGCGTGCACGCACACAAACACACACAAATGTGTAAGAACACAGTTATTACTATTTAATTGTTTTCCCAAAAATATAATTTGAATATGTTAATTTTTGTAACAAACATGTTTTCTTTGAAATAGGAAGGGTATACTAACTCCCATACACTTCAGACATACTTACAGCAAATAATTTCATCTTTTGGGTATAACTGAAGATTATTGAATAAAATGTTTAATTCTTGATAGTTTTAATAAAAAACCTTATTTTCCATTTCTTTGCTTTTTCTTCCTTATGTGATACTTTGGCCAAGCACTCAAAGAAAATTTATGTGGAAACTTCCTTTGTTTCATTTTTTATATATAAGATTGGATTTATTTAGATAAGAAATATGATATTGAAGTATTCCTTATGAATAATTTTAAAAAGGAATATAGGATCACAGAGACTGTGGACTGGAAGTTTCCTTTCTCTACTTGCAACTTCTTCTCCTCTTCCTCATCCTCTCTTCCACCTTGAGACAGGATTTACTGCACAGGCCAGGCTATATTCTAACTTGAAACCTCCTCTTTAGATGCTCAGTCCTGGGACTGCATGTCCATGTCAGCATGCCTGCATTGCATGCGCTGTTTGCAAATCCACAACCATTCCAACCTCCCAATTTTCATTATTATGTTTATGATTACTGTTTGTATCTGTATATTTTTGCTGCATCTGCATATTTGCAGTAAACACTTTTAGATTATAAAATGAACCTTGAGAAAAAATACCATGTAAGACATATTTCAACTTAAGGCACAACCACGCATGTACACATACACATGCACACACACACACACACACACACGCATACATGTAAGAACACTGAGCATCTCTGAATTAAAGTAAAGATTATATGGTATCATGATGATCACAGTGCCCAGAGATTCCGTTTTTTTTTTTTATTCTTTAGCAATGAAAGTCTTTCCAACAAAGTTTAATACAAGGAAGACTCTGCCATAAAAAGTAAACTAAAATTAGAACCTCTAGATTAAAACAAGGATTTTAGTCCAGTTTCAGGTCCACTGATACACCTCAACCCTTTCGCTTTTTATGATGTAATTGGGCAACATAGAATTGAAGGGGCCTCTTCAAATTTACTTGACTTAATTATGTTAGACTCAGTATGCTAATTGAGAAAATTCGGCTTTAGCATTATTCTTAAACAGTTTCTTTGATGCAACACTGCATAAAGATAGGACCCTAGAATAAAAAATACGTTTAATAGTGCAACCAATAAGTTCAAACTAGAAAGCCAATGATGATTGGACAAATATTAAAATGAAGAAATTGCTCTCAATACATATTAGAAGAATTCAGATTTTTTTTTTCATTTTTATCAGATAGTATACTTTTCATGTTGCTCTAAAAATCTAGAGTTTTTGAAATGCCCTGTAATTCCACTATTTAAGTACCTCATCATTTGGATATTTTAAAGCATTTCATCTATTGATTAAACTCAACCTCTGAGAATAGTGACTAATATATATATATATATTATATATATATATATATATATATATATATATATATATATATATAGTGATCAATGTGTATTTGGCAACTAATTTATAAAGGGGGTTGTGTTCCAGTTCAGAACTATGTACAAATGTGACAAAGATATATTTTGAGTTTGAATAAGTTCAGTGGCTTCCAGAGCAAATATTTTGTTTTATCTATTAGAGAAGCAGAAAGCTAGTTTAACCTGTTTGACTAGATGCTCAGGGCCCAATAATCTCAAATAAGCCAGGATCCTAATTTTATGTTTCAATCTATAGTGCCTTCTTTGCATCTCTATTTTTCTAAGCCGAAATGCATGAAGAATGGATATATCTTTAAAAAAGTAAACATTTGCTCAAAGCATGTTCCTTCATATAAATTATTTTTACTAAGGTCTAAATGTAGGCTGAAATAGAGTAAAAACATGACTGTAAGAATGGTGATTCAAAGAAATTTCACTCTTGAATTATGAACAGAAATCCTTAGCATAATTCTCCAGTGGACTATGTGATGATATTTAACATGAATATGCTTCATTTCCTTGACAGCCTTTTTATACTGGCAGAAGAATATAGTGAGAATCTCTTTACATTATCATTTACTGCTAAAAGTACAGGAAGGTTCAGACTAATTAGAAATCTGGTTGCTACTAAGCCATTGCACTAAGCATACTAAACCAAGCTGTTGCTCTCTTAATATTTATTAACACATTTTTACTGATTGCAGAGAGTAAAGAAATGGAAATCACTTGTTTTGAAATTTAAAATGGAAAATTTTTATAAGACCCCCCCCCAAAAAAAAAACCCTTTGGCTGTATCAAGTTCTACAACTTGAGTTGTAATACTAGATTACAAAGATTCAATGTTGTTAAAGAACACAAGGACTGCACAGTATTAGATAAAAGCTGGTTAGTTAGATGGAACAGAGAATAGATGGGTTCCAATGGTAATATAGTTCATAGATTGCAACTCTCAAACCAACTATGTCATTTACTTTTTATAAAATCTGCTTGTGGTTCAGTGTGGTAAGGCCCTCAATTATGATCTCAAGTATAACAGAAAGAAGGAAGGAAGAAAAAATTCTCTCATTTTTTTAAAATTTTACAACATTTTAACTGATAGATATTGACCTTAGCTGTCTTAATTATTGGAAATAATGCTGCAAAATGTGGGAGTAAGAGTATATCCTAAACATTTAAAATATTGTTCCTTTCTATTAATAAAACAGGCAAAGACAAACAAATAATAAATGAACTCACTTCAATGTTGTATTAGTTGCTTTTTATCTATGTGATAAAATGCTGTAAATAAAGAGTTTATTTTGTTTTATAATTCCAGAAGGGGCATCTATAATGGTGGAGGAAGCATGAGCAGGCAGCCAAAGCACGACATTAAACAATCACATCTTCGACCTCACAGACAACTATTAACAAGGATTAGGAGGGGCTTTAAACCCTCAAAGCCTGATTTAAGTGATAGACTTCCTGCAACAAGACTGTACCTCCTAAAAGTTTCATTACCTCCCCCAAACTGTGCCACCAACTAGAGACTAAATGTTCTTTGAGGGCATTGCTCATTGTTCACTGTCCAAACCACTAAAGATGTATAACATAAAAATGTCAGTATTACTTACACAGTCTAGAAGGATAGTTATTATAAGCCCATGTACCCTGGTATATTGCATGGTGACATCAGATATAATACTACATATTTTAGACTTGCTAAAATGCATTTTAATATTCTCATCACAAAAATGATAACTTGATCAAATGATCGGTATGTTAATAAGTATGAATAAGGTTTTGTGATGCTTACAAAAATGAAGGCACCATATTATATTCAACAAATATGCACAACTGTTACTCATCAGTTCAACATTAAAACATATATTCCAAACCTGGTGGTGGTGCCTCAGTACTAGGGAGGCACAGCCTTCCTGATCTCTGTGAGGTAGAGGATAGCCTCGTCTACAGAATGAGTTCCAGGTCAGACAGAACTGTTATACAGAGAAAACTTGTCTCAAAAAACAAATGTCTATATATCTTTTTATGTTGACATATATAGACATGTGAGTATATATATATTCAAAACATTTATCAATGTAAAATCACTGCAAAATATTATAAATACTTTATCTTGAACACTTGATGGCTCATTTTTTTGACTTTCTATTCAACAACAACTCAATTTATGTTTAAACAGACTTCTTGTTTCTGAAAATATTTCCATTGCACATGTGGTACAATTCATCTCTGACCATGCACTGAAGATGGTACAGGCCCTTTTCTTGAACAGAGTCAAATCAAACTGCCGTTTCATTTTAGGAAAAATGGGACATATTCAGTTGTTTCAAATATTTAACTTTAACTAGGATACCATGAAAACCAGCTGTCACTTGGAGAACGTTGTTGTGCTTTTCTTGTACTGAAGTTAATTATCTTGGATACTGAAGTGTATGTGAGACCACGTCTTCTGTTACAGATCTTTAGATCATTATTTTTTTTTCAAAAAAGGGTTTCTTTTAGAACCCTGATATTTTTCTAATTTATAGTTCAGCTCTGAGGAAGTGTGGACTCTTCCTTTTTGATTCTCATTATCAAATAATTTTTTATTTAAATAGCTGTGCATTCCCGACTAGCCCTGAGATTACCAGAGGTGGCTGGTGTCAATAGTGAGTCTGTGTATGCCTTTTTTTTTTCTCCATAGAGAAGTTTTACCTATTGTATGATGAACAACATTAAAGGGAAACTTGAATCCTATTATGCCCTAAAGGTATAATCAAGAGGTGTTTGATTCTAGCATGCAAATTGGGGCAGCTAGAGCACACTGCTCCTCTGGGTATTGGTGAGAAGTATGGTGTTCACATATTTTTGAACTTTTTCTTGCAAAAACATTATGGGAAAGCACACCTGATTCTTGTGTTAGCATGTCTATGTACATAACTCTTTGTATCATAGCTTCTGTCATAGGCTATGCTCTTTAATTTTCTCATAAGTCTTACAAGCCATTACCATTCTTTTAAAACTTGGCAATAAAGCATTTCTAGTTTCCAGTGAACTAGACTTCTGTCTCTCAACTTTATCTCTTAACTGATTATAAGCATTATAAGAAAAGAAGGCTAGCAATATTGCTTATTTACAATGTGCACACATACATGTATACACAAATACATAACTGCATGCATACATACATACATGCTTGCATGCATGCATACACACAATATGTACTAAAGAAGTATATTCAAATATATTCACATTTATCAGAATATTCTTTATCACTCTCAGGAATCTTTTTCAGTTGTATTTAATTGGGTTTTCCTTCTTAAGCCTGGGAAGTTTCTTTTATTGCTTTGTATTTAGTAGGATTTTTCTTTCTTTGAATGTTGATGACTATGTTTCATTAGAATCTGAATATGTGAGCTTTAAGAACACCATAAAATTATCCATAAATCAGAGACACACATCAGATTCATCTACAGATCTTGAAGCCCCAAACTCCAAAAACCTATTATGGTTCTTTCATATTTATGAAAAAATTAAATCATCAATTGAGTAGGGCTACAAAATATTTGATTTGTTACAGTCTTTAATCTTTGCCAGTGTGATACATAATTAAATCACATGCTTAGTCATTTTCAAAAAGTACTATCAGATGGATTTAATTTGGTAGTTTTTTATTTTCTCTGTACTGTTATTATATCCACTCAAAATTCATGTTGAATTCACAAACGCCCATGTGACATTTGAAATTACAGAATTGTAAGGAGGGTTGTTCTATGTATCTGTCATTCTTTCTTTCCTCCCATCTCTTGATCCTTCTCACTCTCTCTTGTTTTGTGTGAACAAAGGAAAAGGTGGCGGGCCAGGAAGACAGCCGTCCATAAAACCTGATCATTGTGACATCCCAATCTATGTGTCACAGCCTTAAAAATTGTGAACATAATTTTCTTTTTAAAGCTACATTGTCTATGATATTTGCCATAGAAATATGAAATATGTAAGACACTTTTATTATTTATGTACTTGATTAAGTACACACACATACTCCACACACATACACACACACGTGAAACTAACCAACCTGGTGATGCACATAATCATCAACAGGCTTATCTAGGTGTTTGTATTAGTCAGCTTTTACCAAGATAATGCTGTGTAATACTATTTTTCCCTAAACTTGACTTATTTCAACTAACATGAATTTCATCATCAGATAAATCTGAATGATTTGTCCTTGGAAGTTCTGCATCAAGTCATGGGTCTAGTAGCCTTGGTGTCTAGACAGGCAGATGGTAACTTCATATTCAGAGGCCCACATTGATGTGGCTGTGGCTATCCAATGCTTGTTGATTTCCTGAAGGAAAGAAGCTTTATCACAACTTAATAATTCCAAACATGCCAGTCCATCTGGTTGGTTAACATCTCATTGATCAAAGCAAATTATCTCTTCCAATGAAAGCTAAATATATGAGGCTTATATAGAACAATAAAAAATGGGCAATTAGTAAATCTTTTATAAATAAGAAAATTATTACTCTTATTTTTTTACATACAGAGTAAGTTTTGGCATACTTTCTCATTTTCCTTGTGGATATGGAGAATTGCTTTTAAATTTTCAACCTAATTACAATAAGGGCTAAGGAAAGAATGTTTTATGTTAAACAGTTAGCTTTATAATTCAAATTTTCTAGAACAAATTTAATAATGTTTTAATACCTGGACTCATTCCTCAGAGCAACAGGCAAAAATGGCAGGGTAGGTATTTCTGTAAGAGAAAACTTGCCTAGGATATATGAGGCTCTGATATTAATCCCCAGAAGCATAAATCTCTCTCTCTCTCTCTCTCTCTCTCTCTCTCTCTCTCTCTCTCTCACACACACACACACACACACAACAATGGGGGGAAGAAGGGAGAAGAGATAGAGGGAGAAGAAGAGGAGATAACTGAAGAGAAATATCAAAATTCCATTCCAAAATGTATATTTCACACAGAAGGCATACTTCCCCAGTCAGAAACATAGCAGGAAAAACATATCATTCCCTTCTTACTTTGGAGAAAGAAAGAAAGAAAGAAAGAAAGAAAGAGAAAAATTAGGAAATGTTCAAGAAAAAACTGTTTGGAGCTATGAGGCAATCTGGATCTTAATAACTAGAAACAGATGAATTCCGCTTATTAAGGCTGCATGGGGACATAAGGAAGGTCACACAATTGTCTAACATTCTGAATAAGCAATGAAGGAGACTGTGATGCTGTGCTGGGAAACTGTAATCACTGAGTATAATTCCCTCATAATTGGATCACTGAAGAGAATAAAATCCAGTAGTTCTTTTATTATTTCAGGTGTTACTCCATCATTCTTATGAATTAATTACTTTCATTCGCTGATTCTCGTATAACTTCTACTCCCTTATGATATAAAACTTTTATTCCACCTTCCCAAGAAAAGCTGTCTGCAAGGTTTGGTACTTAGTTCAATAGTACATAACTTGCCTAGCAAGAACACGGCTTTAGGTTTGGTTCTTAGCTCTAACAAATAAATAAATAAAATAAAAACAAATAAGAAACAAACAAACAAAACCAAGAATTATCATTATGAATCATATGTTGGTCCCCTGAGTTACTGACTCCTTGTTACTGTAAATACTATAAATTGCTTTTCAGAATTTGTTGGTTCATGCTTATGAAATATTCATTAAGGACAGGAATACAGATTGTGCTGCCTGCTTAGACCTGAGCGATGAAATAATCGCTTTAAATACACTGTCAAGAAGAATGAGACTTCACAAATACTATTTGGTATAAGGCTATCAAAGGAAATAAAAATGTCTGCTAACATTCAATACATACATACTGTCTGACATGATCTGACTATATCAACTTTTAACCTTAGTTGTCCATTCCCATATAAATAGATACCTTATACCAAACTATAGCACACGCCAATTAAACTAGAACCTGTAGTATGGAAATAATACTAATACATATGTGTGTATAGCTTTTACATTTTCTAAATTGAATTTTATTATTTTAATTATATGTTTCTGTCTGTGAATATGTGCACATGAGTACAGGTATACACAGAAACCAGGGTTGTCAGATTCACTGGGAACTGAAGTTACATGAAGTTGTGAACCACCTGATGATGTGCTGGGAATTGCACTTTGGTCCTCTGGAAGAGCCGTACATGCACTTAACTGCTGAGCCATCTCGCCAACAATATATTCTGTTTTGAGACATAATTTCTTGAAGCCTAGGCATGTTCTCAAACTTGTTTTTTTTTAAATAATGATGACCTTGAACTCTTGACTTTTCTCCCTCTACTTCCCTAGTGTAATTACAGGGTATACATCATACCAAACTTATGAAATACCAGCTGTAGAACCCAGAGCATCCTTCACGCCAGGCAACACTCACCCAACTGATCTCTATCCCCAGGCGCTTATATATAACTAAAATCTTTTCAAAGCTGTCCCTGGTAGCTCATGAATGTAATCTTAGTTCTCAGGGAGCTAATGCTAGGGTATCACGTCTTTGAGGGCAGCTTGAGCTGCATAGGAAGACCTTGTTTCAGTGAAGCATAACTTTAATAAATACGCAAATACAATTATAAAACCGATTAAGTTGGTGTTAAGATGAAGCCAAGTGTGAAAACTGACCCTACAAATAAATATAAAATAATATTGATGGTCCCAAGGGAAGGGTCTGAGGGTTATAAGAGTTTGACAAGTTCTCTAGAGGGACAGAAAACTATGAAACAATATGAGAACTGTTGGCATGTGATGATAGCCAGAGACACCATCGCATACACATTTTAAATACAATTTACACGTGGCTCTGTGTTCTCTAGTCCATGGCCCAAGCATCTCTCTCTGTTGTTGAGAAAACCATTTAAACTTTCCTGCTTAACCTCTCCATTCAATCATTGATAAATCAGGTTCAGTGACCTTTAAATTCTAGGCCACCTGTCTACACTGAATGTTGTACAGACATTCCCAAAACTATTAGCCATTTCCAGGAAGACAGAATTCCTGACTAGAGAAGGGGTAAAGGGATGTAAAAAGCCTCAGATTGAATGTCAGTTGATCAGCTCTGAACAGTCATTGGTTTTCATTCTGCACAACCCTTTTTAATGTGAAAATTCTGGCAGCTGCATCACATAGTGATATACAGGATACACACTCCCTGGACATTTCCTTAGCACATCTTTCTGGTTAGTTCTTTAGTTTGTGAACCTTTTTTTTGAGACATATTTCATGTGTCCCAGACTAGCTTTCAAAATTATAGTATGGCTGAGGATTATCTTGAAGCTTTGATCCTCTTTCCAATGTGGTAGGATTATAAGCATGAATTATCATACCCATTTTTATTCCCTGCTTGGAATTGAACGCAGGGTTTTATAAATGTCATATTTTCATGTGTTAAAATGAACTGCTCTCCCACCAAAATAATGAATTTTGATGCAGGGGGTGCTTGTCTTTTATTAAACAAAATTTTAAGAATTAAACAAATATTTAATAATAGTTTAGAAAATGTCTAAATTAAACAAAATTAAGAGTTAGCTCCAAGGTAGAAAACTTGCCTAGCACGTACAAGGCCCTGAGTCTGAAACTGAAAGGAAAGATGAGGTTCTTAGTCCTGCCAGTCATATGTGACCAGTGCCTTTCTTATTGACTATAGATACATAATTTATGAAAAATGTCTCTGTTTCCTGAATTCTGCAGTGGTATCGAGGATGCTTTGCCTTTTTATCAAAGCATAAGAAAGGCACTTTTTCCTTTTTTGTATTTTCATTCATTGTTGCAATGCACTTCCCTTCGGATGAATCGAGGACACCTGGAATCAGCTATGTTAGTTGTGAAAGGCTAAGCGGGTGGCTTTTTTATTTTCGGAAAATGGCCTCTCTGGATACATAGCTGTCACTGGTGCTGACAGACTTGTGCTTCCTGTTCTAGGAAAAGTTTCATTCCTTTCAGAAACCCCTACCTTAAGAATAAGTCAGGAAAATAATGAGTTCACTAGTTTCTGTTCCTGTCAGTACCTATGGAACTTTCGAGGATCTTGAAAGCTGTCCACAGGACGTTTTGCAACTAGCACCAACTACTGCTTCAGAAACCCATTTTGACTTCTAAGTGTCTGCTTCATATATGCTTGTTCCTTCCCTTTGGATCACAGTCTTTTGGCCCAAGATGTCTTAGCTCCAATTCTTGTCTGTGATTTGTTGCTGGTTTGCACTGCATTTTACTGCACAGGGATTCTTAGAAATCCCCAGATAAGCCCCTGCATGCAGTGGCAATGAATCTCAGCAATTGCATTTTCCTGTATCTGAACTTAATTTATATATTAATCCTCCTTTCTCTAGATCCCACACAATTCATCTCATCTAACTTAGGAATAATATGCCCCACTTTTCCCTAGGGTTTTGTCATCAATTCTTTGAAAGGGTTGACATAAAGCCAATACTGGAAGATGGGTGTGGGTTACCTGATCTTATGCATAATTCATCCCAATAGCACTTTGTGTTTGTGTTTCTAAGGGATAAATATTTGTTTAGACCAAAATATATGGATATCATTAACATCTTTAGTTATTTAGGATTCTCTGAAAACCAACTGAGTAATTTTCACTATAAGCATGTGGAGTGTTTTGTTACTATACCAATGCATTATACCCTGGTGCTGGATGGCCAGTTTATATCTGTCTGCTTAGGTACACAATGCATATGCCTACCCTGGGCCCATTCTCATATGCATCATTCACTGTTGAAGTCTTGATACATTCCCCTGTTCACCAGGAAAGGGCGTCTAATTGCCTCTGCAATGGCATTTCCCAAACCTATCTGTTCTTGTAGTCGATGGTGCTGTGGCATTATTGGAGGCCATGCTGCTTCTTTCACTGTTTCCTTCTCTCAGAAACACACGTTTGTCTGGCATTCTTGTTTATTGACTGGACCTTCTTCCCTGATCCTTGAAGATTGTCTGTAGACTCAGATCTGGCTCAGTGCCTCACTCTGTAATATAAATAAAGTGAAGATATCAGACTTTGAAATAATCTGTGATTAAGATTTTTTTTATTTTCAGTATTCAATTTTGATTTAATTTTTCAAAAACCAATCTAGTTCCACAAAGTAAATGCTCTAAATTATATATGGACAAAGGATGCACAAAAACTTACTATAAAATAATTGAAATATCAGTAATCTAACATGTAAAATTTTTATGATATCTGTATTCTTGAAATTTAATAATGGTTCCTAGTCTAATTGTGTTGCATGTACATTAAATATACTGAATAATAAAATGCAATTAGAAGAATTAAATATCATAAAATTGGTTAAAGTGCTTTTGAGAATATGATAATTAAAGAGATGTTTTCCTTCTCTGTTCTTATTTATTAATTTTATTATTAATAAATATAAATTTGTTAATTTGTATTTATTAAATAAGAAAAAAGAAGAAAATAAGAACAGTGATTAAGATTCTTGTTATTCCTGTCTGACTAGGAACATGGAACACCTAACTGGCCCTCTTATTCTAGCAAGTGGGATATAACTTAAGCACAGAAAAATGTAGTTTGGGAGAAAATGGTGCTCGACATTTTAAAACAAATATCTAGTATACAGAAACTGAGGGCTAGTTTGGTCTCAAGAGTAAATCGGTTTCAATCCAAAGCAAAGTGAGTACACAGTTTACAGTCAAAAGCGTGACTGGACCTTGGCTTAGCAGTGTGTTCATTCACTTGTTCAGATGAAGTGGGAAGATCACTTACGCCCATGGAATCAACAAGAGTAGATAATGTGCAGAGACCACTGCACGTATCAAAAACATCAAAGACTTGGGGAGATGACCCAGTTATCAATGTGCTTGCTTGGCACACAAGCATTAGCACCTCAGTAATTTCTTCCCACCCTTGTTAGAAAAAGAAGTAGGCAGATGTAATAGGGCACACACCTGCCCTAGCAATTCTTTTGGGAGGCTCAGACAGTAGGATCCCTCGGGTTTGCTAAGTAACCAGAGCAGCCAAATCAGTAAATTTCAGGTTCAATAACGCATTCAAAACTTAAAGTAGAGATGGAGGGAGCATAAAGAAGATGACAGACATTGACCTCTAGCTGCCACACCCATGTACACATTCAGCATCATCCACTCCCCTGGACAATGACACACAGAACCTAGTGTAGAAGCATGTAGAGACACAGAGACACAGAACCTAGCGTAGAAGCACGTAGAGACACAGAGACACAGAACCTAGCATAGAAGCACGTAGAGACACAGAGACACAGAACCTAGTGTAGAAGCACATAGAGACACAGAGACACAGAACCTAGTGTAGAAGCACATAGAGACACACAGACACAGAACCTAGTGTAGAAGCATATAGAGACACAGAACCTAGTGTAGAAGCATATAGAGACACAGAGACACAGAACCTAGTGTAGAAGCACATGTAGACACAGAGACACAGAACATAGTGTAGAAGCATATAGAGAAACACAGACACAGAACATAGTGTAGAAGTATCACATAGAGACACAGAGACACAGAACCTAGTGTAGAAGCACATAGAGACACAGAGACACAGAACCTAGTGTAGAAGCACATAGAGACACAGAGACACAGAACATAGTGTAGAAGCACGTAGACACACATAGACACAGAACCTTGTGTAGAAGCACGTAGAGACACACAGACACAGAACCTAGTGTGGAAGCACATAGAGACACATAGACACAGAACCTAGTGTAGAAGCATATAGAGACACACAGACAAACCACACTCACTTGTGAATTTCATATGTATAGCTAGAATACATTGATAAGCTTTATTTCTTGTGAAAATGGTATTAAATACAGGGAGACTAATTCTTGCAATGGCTCAAATTGTCAGCAGCAGTGCAATAGTAGGCACAGCTTAGAACTGCTACCAGAAGTCCAAGGAGTAAAGCCAGAATTCTTGACTTTGCTAGAAAAGGTAATTTCAGGACATATCCTGTGAAGTAGGTCCACACGCAGTTTATTAGAAATAGGCATTCAGAGGAAGAATAAGATCCGTACAAGTTCATGGGTGTGCCTTCTCAATCAAGAACCTAATTTAAGTGGCTTAACTGTAGCCATACATATCAATTCATCTCTGAAGTTGTATCTCAAAGGATTACTGATAGTTGATCTTTCTCGATGTCTGTTTGTTTGCCTCTATCTCCCTTTTCAATGGATGGCCTTCTAAGGTGGCTTTGGGATGTCATCCAAGGGATTATAATTTGATAAACTTAAACCATAGCTTCAAGGAGT